>NC_068287.1:43811330-43841330 GCF_025860055.1 Xyrauchen texanus
TGCTTCACATATATCTAGACTCTAGAGAGTTGCGCAACTTGCGAATGAAGTCGATAACACGCATCAAATAACTGTTTCATTTAGTGTAGAGGTGCTTATTGATGTTTTAGGAGAGCTGGAGGCCGGTATGAATGTCGAAGCACATCCTGGATTGTTAAACGCTCTTCAAAACGTTCCCTGCATATTCAAAATCTGTGTAGGTTAGAGGGTGCTATTGAGCTCTCGACCAATGACGCACTGGAGCTCCGCAAGGACCGCCTCCCTCATTTACATGTTGCACACAGAAAAGTAAAAAATAAATACATGTATAAATAAATAAATATATATGGGAATATATAAATATGGAAATAAATATATGTGGGAATAAATAAATATAAAAAATAAATTAAAACATAAATAAAAAAAATATGCAAAATAAATGAATAAATAATTAAAAGTTAAAAAGAATAAAAAATAAATATAGAAAATAATAAAGGAATAAAGTCATACAATAATAAATTCAGGAATAAATTTAGTTAAAAACTAATTATATTTGTTTTATCAAGACATTTATTCCTTTATTGTTTTTAAAATTATTACATTTATTATTTATGCAGGTTTAGGCCTCCATAGCAGATAAGAACAAAGGGTGGATTAGGAAGTCAGACAGTCGACGAAGTTAAGAAAAAATGGAAAGACCTTCTTCAGGCAGCCAGGAGAGACTCTAGCCTGCTCAAAAAAGGGGAACCCCTCCTAAAATCTCACCCTACAGCACCTACAGTCCATCAATGACTGTCCTCTGAAGTGAATCGATAAGTTTATATTGGAAACAAGTCGATAATGGAAACTTTTGTAACTTTAAATCGGCGCTAACGAATTCTCACACGAACTCGCCGATGCGCTTACATCACGCTTTGCGTCAGCTGCTGGAAGGAAGCACTTTTTAAAAGCTAATAACGTTTTAATTATCTATATATTTATTTATTTAAATTTCATTGATCGACCGGAGTCGCGTGGATTACTTTTATGCTGACTAAATATGACTTTTGGACCGTCGAAGTTCTGGCACATGTGTGCTTCCATTATAAGGACCTGACAGAGCTGGATCTACTTCCAAAAACCTTCAGAAAGACAGTCATACACATCTGGGATGGCATCAGGGTAAGTGAATAATGGGAGAATTTACATTTTTGGCTGAACTATTCCTTTAAGGGTTAAAAATGTGTATGTAAAAATGTACATGAATGCTGTCAAATGATTGGTTATTGATAGCTCATAATACATGACATTTTAACTATATGTAATGTTAATTATACTGTAAATTCAAGTTACATATTAAGTTCACTAATGTTAACCACTTCTATTTGAACCAGGGATAGAAATGAATCAGGGCTATTTGTGTTAATACTGTAATACTGTACTGAAAATCACCATAAAGCAAATCAAAGTTAACAGTATGTGCATCAAACTGAGAATCTTCCGATGTGAAAATGCATTGAAATTAGCTCTCTGAGACCCCAAACAGAAATAACGCAAGCTGAAATCTTATTTATAATCAGTTAAATTGGGCACATAAATGACATATCAGCATGTATTAACGTTAAGTTCAAAATAAATCAAAGGAAAACCAATTTTCAAGTTTAATTTCAAAGTAACATCCCCCACAAGACAGAGATGAAAAACATTATTGCCTCCGAAGTATTAAAACAAATGCAGTTACATGTGTAGGGGTGGCATTAACATATCTATTAATATCTGTGCATGAATACATGATCACATGTCAATCACAGGACATCACATGATATTAGTGCCATTACATGAATATGCCATATGTAAACATGTTCAGTCTGAATGATACACCTGATTAAAAGAGAAAAACAATCTCGAGAAGTAGATATAATTGCATTCATTGCTGTTAATACTGCTGTTAATAAGCTATCCAGCTTAAAAAAATGAGCATTTTCCTGATAAATTTAAATAAAAGTACAGAGACAATCTGCTTCAAACATATTGAAGAACACCTTAAATGTGCTTGAATAGTCCCGCACACCCAGAAGTGAAGATATTTAAACCTACAAGTTACGTAATAGATTTGTTTGGTGTTAAAGAACAAGGAAGGCATGTACTATGTACTGTGCAGTTTTCAAATCGTCAATAACACGTACAATACAAAACTGAGAGTCGCCATTTAAAACTACATCAAGCATTACAGTTGTGTCTGACGCTGTATAACAATTCAAGTCTAGACCAACGTATGTGCGGCATGCATTTGAGATGAACATATGTCTGAGTCTTTGCATATGGATGCATTTAAATGTGTGAAGAGTCATATTTAACCGTAATGCCATATATTTGTTTTGCCAGTTAAACCAATAAAACGAGATGACAAACCATAATGCAAAAAAAAAAAAGAAATTGTGTAAGATAAAAAGACTTCTTTGCATTCAGTGCATATCTTAAATTACGATTTTTTTACCCCATCATCAGATTATTTCTCTTGCTTTAAGCATAAACCTACATGTATTCTTAAAGCAAGAATTTGTCAATGGGTTTAGAAAAAATAAACGGCACAATATGTTGCTGAAAACTGTTAATATCAGACACAATTCTTAATATTAAATGTTTCTTATTTTAAAGATTTTTGGATAGTCTTACGGGAAAACAAAATGTTACGTTTTTTTAGTGTGATTATCTAGATGCTTCTGAAGACGAACAGAGGCACTGGAGTGTATGAGAGTGAATCAGAAGTATGGAGAGGAAGCTGAAGAGCATTGAGGAATGTTTTCGTGGCTCAGAGGTTTGTTGGCACACTAGAATGGCAAGATTAAAATACAGCAGATGTGTTCTTCGTCTGCTGTTGACACCCTGACTGGACCGCAAGGCAAAGCTTGTGATTAGTCGTCCTGAAGCACACAGAGAGAGGAATCAGATCATGCACAGTCAGTGTGTAATTGATGTGAATCATCTGTTTTGTTGAATACAATGTTGGGACGGTTCTCTACTCACCCACTCGTCTTCATCCACGCCCTCATAAGACTCCTGTGGCAGTGGATCTTCTCTGTTACCCAGCTTGGCCACCATAGCACTGAGCAACTGCAAAACACACAAATACATTTATTTGGATGGATAGACGGACGGTCGGATGGATGGAACGATGATGGACTGATAGAACGAGCATGGACGGGTGGATTTATAGAATGATAGATAGAATGATGGATTGATAGAATGATAGATAGAATGATGGATCGATGAATAGATGGACATATGGATGGATTGAATGATGGATGGATAGAATGATGGATGGACGGATGGATATACAGAATGATAGATAGAACGATGAATGGATGGATAGAATGATGGATGTATACATAGACCAGTAAATAGAAAAATGGGTGGATGGATAGAACGATGGATGGATGGACAGAATGATAGATAAAACAATCGGTGGATGGAAGGATAGAATGATGGATGGATGGATAGATAGAACGATGGATGGACAGATGGATTTCTAGAATGATAGATGGAACAATGGATGGATGGATAGATGGACATTTGGATGGATAGAACGAGGGATGGATGGAATGATGATTGAATGATGGATGGATAGAATAATGGATGGACGGATGGATATATAGAATGATATATAGAATGATGAATGATGGATGTATACATAGACCAGTAGATAGAAAAATGGGTGGATGGCTAGAATGATGGATGGATGGATAGAATGATAGATAAAACAATCGGTGGATGGAAGGATAGAATGATGGATGGATGGATAGATAGAACGATGGATGGACAGATGGATTTATAGAATGATAGATAGAACGATGGATGGATGGATAGATGGACATATGGATGGATAGAACAAGGGATGGATGGAACGATGATAGAATGATGGATGGATATAATGATGTAGGGACGGATGGATATATAGAATGATAGATAGAACAATGGATGGATGGATAGAATGATAGAACGATGGATGGACGGATGGATTTATAGGATGATGGATGGATAGATGGATAGAATGATAGATAAAATGATGGATGGATGGATATATATAGAATGATAGACAGAATGATAAATAGAATGATGAATGGATGGATAGAATGATGGATGGATGGATAGAATGATAGATAGAACAATGGATGGATGGACAGAATGATAGATAAAACAATGGATGGATGAATAGAACAAAGGATGATGGACAGAATGATAGATAGAACAATGGATGGACGGATGGATTTATAGAACAATAGATAAAATGATGGATGGATAGAATGATAGATAAAATTATGGATGGATGGATGGACATATGGATCGATAGAACAAGGGACGGATGGATGGATGGAATGAAGATAGAATGATGGATGGATGATGGATGGATGGATATATAGAATGATAGATAAATGATGGATGGACGGATAGATACACAGACCAATAGATAGAACAATGGATGGATGGATGGATAGAATGATGGATGGATAGAATAATGGACAGATGGATAGAATGATAGATAAAACAATGAGTGGATGGAAGGACAGATAGATAGATACATAGACCAATAGATAGAACAATGGGTGGATGGATAGAACAAAGGATGGATGGATAGAATGATAGATAAAACAATGGATGGATGGATAGAACAAAGGATGGATGGATAGAATGATAGATAAAACAATGGATGGATGGATAGAACAAAGGATGGATGGACAGAATGATAGATACAACAATGGATGGATGGATAGAACAAAGGATGGATGGATAGAATGATAGATAAAACAATGGATGGATGGATAGAACAAAGGATGGATGGATAGAATGATAGATAAAACAATGGATGGATGGATAGAACAAAGGATGGATGGATAGAATGATAGATAAAACAATGGATGGATGGATAGAACAAAGGATGGATGGACAGAATGATAGATACAACAATGGGTGGACAGAAGGACAGATAGATAGATACATAGTCCAATAGATAGAACAATGGGTGGATGGATGGAATGATGGATGAATCAATGGGTGGATAGACGGATAGATAGAACGACAGATGAATGGATGGATGGTAGGGCTACACGATTTGGACAAAAAAATTGCATATTGCGATTATTTTTTTAAATATTGCGATTGTGATTTGAACTGTGATTATGATAGACCAAAGAGAAAAATGTTTTTCACGTTCAACTGCCAAAAGGCTTCTGGGGATTTCACACTTGAGTCCTCTTTAAAAGAACCAAACTGATACTTTTTTTTCAATTCACCCACAAACAAACAAACAAACATAAACTGTCTTTTTCATATTCAAATTGTACCCATCCAACATGTACCTGTTTTTGTCCATTTTGTGACAGGGCCTCAGCCCACTAATCATCATCACTCGATTTTAACATCTGATACAATCTCCAAATTTCTTTTCATCTAATTGTCCGATGCTTATCATTTATCTTTTTATCAGCAGCTCGTCAAAACTGTTTATTTGTAAGCTTTCTGCTCAATGTCACTGTTAACTGAATTACCCTGTGGATAAAACCATAGTTGTTGCCTAGTTTTTGCTGTCAAAAATACTGTTGGTTGGTTGAATAATTAAATAAACACCATTTTACTCTTTACTCTAGGCCTTAAAAACTATACAAACTATTCTCTACAGTATATAAGATAGTCCTAATGAACGAGGCTTAATGTCAAACTGAAGTTGAACTGATGACCCATTGGTGTAAGTAATCTTAAAGTGAAAGTTTTGGTTAGTTTGTCACCATTTCATTTAATAATGTGCATTCATTATTTTATTATACTTCATTTAACAATGCAGTATATTATAGTATCAAAATATTGTATACAGGTTTATTATATTAACATTCCTTTTAAATTTGTTGGATGTTGGTAATATTGGTTAGAGCGATGGATTTATGGAGGGATGGAAAGAATGATGGGTGGATGGATGGAACAATGAAAAGAACGATAGATAGAATGATGGACGGATGGATGGAATGATGGAAAGAATGATGATGATGGATGGATAGACAGAACGATAGATAAAACGATGGATGGATAGATAGAACAATAGATGGATGGATAGACAGAACGATAGATAAAACGATGGATGGATGGATAGAACAATAGATGGATGGATAGACAGAACGATAGATAAAACGATGGATGGATAGTATAATGGATGGATGGATGGATGGAACGATGGAAAGGATGTTGGATGGATGATAGAACAATAGATAGAACAATGGATGAATGGATAGAAAGAATGATGATGATGGATGGATGGATGAATAGAACGATGGATGAATGGATGGATATTTAGAATGATAGATAGAACAATGGATGGCTGGATGGACAGCAGATGGATGTATAGAACAATACATAAAACGATGGATGGATGGAGGGAAAGAATGATAGATGGATGGATATACAGAAGGATAGATAAAATGATGGATGGATGATAGAGCAATAGATAGAACAATGGATGGATGGATGGATGGACAGATGGATATATAGAACGATAGAAGGACCGATGGATGGATGAACGGATAGATATATAGAATGACAGACAGAACAATGGATAGAGTGATGGATGGATAGATGGAGAGAATGATGGATGGATAGAACGATGGAAAGAATGATGGATGGATGGATGGATAGAATAATGGATGGATGGACCGATGGATGTATAGAACAATAGATAGAATGATGGATGGATAGAATGATAGATGGATGGATGGATGGATGGATGGAAAGAATGATGGATGATAGAACAATAGATGGACAGATGGATATATAGATGGATGGATGGATGGATGGATGGCAGATGGATGTATAGAACAACAGATAGAATGATGGATGGATAGAATGATAGATGGATATATAGATGGGTGCATGGACGGCAGATGGATGTATAGAACACATGTATACACACACCTCCTCTTTCTTCTGTTCATCAGTTTTCTCCTCCAGATAGACAGATGAGGGCAGGTATTTCCTCACTGGAGCCTCTTTTGGTGCTTCACTAACTGAAAGAAGCAAACACAGAGAAACGAGATGATTAACATGAGAAGGAAAGAGAAGGAGATAGAGAGAGATATGAGACAAAGATTTATAGCATGTGATTGTGTGTAGTGATGTTGAGCTGTACTGGGCATCATGTCTTTGGGCCTCAGGCTGATTTTGCGGTGTTGTCCATTGGATCCTGAGAGCCAGTCAGTCACGGTCAGAGATGACTCCCACCACACTGCAGTGTCAGGGAACACATCATCCTGAAAAAACTCTTTCTGTAGAGAGAAGAAAACATTCACATTCACCCATTCAGCAGATACATTGACCCAAAGCAACTAAAGATGTCTAACAATGAAATGTGTGAAAATGTGTGACATAAAAGGCATTGGAAAGGACCAAAAATAAATGATGACGGCCTGGTAAAAAGTTTGCTTTCATGAAAACTACAACAAAAAGAAACTCTAAATCTGATGTAATCTGTTCATTTTAATACAAATCAACCCCTGGGACGTGGAAGCGTTTTCAGTTGAAAAAACATCCATCCAAAATCATGCCACGGTCCAAATCACTGAGATACATTTTTTTCCCCATTCTGATGGTTGATGTGAACATTAACCCATACCTGCATAATTTTGTGCACTGCACTGCTGCCACGTGATTGGCTGATTAGAGAATCGCATGGATGATTGTTGGAGCCAGACGGACTGGTTTGAGTATTTCTGTAACTGTTGATCTCCTGGGATTTTCACATACAATGAAATTATGGATGGGTGGATGAATGGATAGATTAATGGATGGATGGGTTGATGGGTGGATTGATAGATGGATGGATGGATAGATTAATCGATTATGGGTGGATGGATGGATGGGTTGATGGATGGATGGATGGATAGATGAATAGATAGATTAATGGATTGACGGTTGGGTGGGTGTATGGATGCATGGATGAATTGATTGTTGGATGGATGGATGGATGGATAGATGGATGGATAGATGAATAGATAGATTAATGGATTGACGGTTGGGTGGGTGTATGGATGCATGGATGAATTGATTGTTGGATGGATGGATGGATGGATGGATAGAAGGATGGATGGATGGATAGATGAATAGATAGATTAATGGATTGACGGTTGGGTGGGTGTATGGATGCATGGATGAATTGAATGTTGGGTGGATGGATGGATGGATGGGTTGATGGATGGATGGATAGATTAATCGATTATGGGTGGATGGATGGATGGGTTGATGGATGAATTGATGGATGGATGGATAGATGAATAGATAGATTAATTGATTGATGGTTGGGTGGGTGGATGGATGCATGGATGAATTTATTGTTGGATGGATGGATGGGTGGTTAGATTAATGGATGGGTGGGTAGATTAATGGATGGGTGGATAGATTAATGGATGGGTGAGTAGGTGGGTGGAGGGGATATAGATATTGATTTTTGGATGCATTGATGGATGCAAGGAAGGATGGATGGATTAATAAATGAATTGATAATGGATGGTCAGATTGATGGATTGCTGAATTGATGGATAGATGATGAATGGATGGATGAACTGACAGACATTGCTGAGTTTGGTCGATGTAGCTTGAAAGCTCAAGGAGAATGGTTTGAGTAATTCTGTAACTGCTGATCTCCTGGGTTTTTCACACACAACAGTCTCTAGAATTTACTCCGAATGGTGCCAAAAACAAAAAACATCCAATGAGTGTTAGTTCTGTGGATTGAAACATCTCGTTGATGAGAGAGGTCAACAGGGAATGGCCAGAGTGGATTGAACTGACAAAGTCTACGGTAACTCAGATAACCGCTCTGTACAATTGTGGTGAGAAGAATATCATCTCTGAATGCTAATCTGAGATGTGGGTTGGCGCTGTTTTGGTGGCACGAAGGGGACCTACACAATATTTGGCAGGTTGTTTAATGTTGTGACTTATCGGTGTATGTTAGTGTGTGTGTGTGTGTGTGTGTACATATATAAATAATAAGATGTCATTATTGTGAAGTGTTGTTCTGTCATGTCGGTGTGGTCTCTTACTCTAACACGAGGCACTCTGAAGGCCAGGGGTTCAATGGTGGTCTTGCTGAGTCTGATGGCTCGGGCCACCTCAACATCACAAACATCACACTCAGTCTTCGGCAGGAAGCACAATCCCTGTGACATCACCATAAAACAGCTTTAAATGGGCTTTTCACTTTTAAAGCATGAGCATTGTAAAACAGTCCACTTCTGTATGTCTATGGCTCAGACAAATAGACGAAGGTTGGTTTCATTTTTATTCTAATGAAGTGGTGAATTTAGTGGTGCTTGCCCATTCAAAAGTAACTGCCAAAATGCTAGGTGCTAAGCAAGAGGAACATGACTGTAATACCTTGTGTGGTTCAGAGGAATTAAAACTGCTACATTCCATAAAGTAAGGCGCTTCTGGCACAATCTCATATATATAAACCCGTGTGTCACCCTATAAGACAAAAGTTGATTTAATGTTGTTGTTACTGTTATTCATTGGTCATTTTCCATTAGGTTATGATAAACACCACATGGACACATGCTGAGCTACCTTTCCAGTAAGTATGAGGACACTGGTGTCGGGGTCATAGAACGGGATAAGGGTGGAGGGAGACACGTCAGCAGGTGCTGTAGCCACACAACCGGAGGCCAAGGTGTCAGTGGAGAACAGGTACAGCTGCCTTTCACTGCGACTGTATGGGGGAATCAAAGAAATAAGCCATCAAGATAATTTTAGAGCCAGACAAGCACTGGTAATACTATTGGTTAAATCAGTAGTAAAATGTGCCCTCAGAACACATTGTCACTGGTATCCAGCTTACCAGTCGAATCCAGACACCAGCAGGTACTTGCCATCACAGACCCACACTACACGGGCCCCTCTCTGGCCCTCAGGCCCTGGGCCCTCCTGCAGGAAAAAAGAGGACAACACTGAGTCACAAAGACAAAATTCCTTTGAAAAATATAATAACATTTACCTGATGCTAAACTAACCTGGACAGGCAGAGTGGATCCACGTGGGTCGTACAGACGCACTTTTCCATCCTTGCACACAGTGGCCAACAGTTTCCCATCTGGACTCCAAGCTATTCCAAATATCTTATGGAAACACATAATTTATCATATTTATTTAGTAGAATCAGCATGACACATCAACAAATTCTACAAAATTCTACAAAATATAAAATGTTATGTTTTCTAAAACTTTGTCTGAAAGTTTAAATAGTTTAAGAAGCTTGAAAGTTATGGTTTGAAGGATATATATGCCTTAGATTGATTGATTAATTGATGAATTGATGCATCGATTAATGGGGATGGATAGATGAATTAATGGATGGATGGATGGAATAATGGATGGATGAATTCATGGATGGATGGATGGAATAATGGATGGATGGGTGAAATAATGGATGGATGAATTCATGGATGGATGGATGGAATAATGGATGGATGAATTGATTAATGGATGGATGGATGAATGAATGGAATAATGGATGGATAGATTAATTAATGGATGGATGGATGGCTGGATAGAATAATGAATGGATGAATTGATTAATGGATGGATGGGTGAATTAATGGATTGATGGATGGAATAATGGATGGATGAATTAATTGTTTAATGGATGGATGAATTGATTAATGGATGGATAGATAGATGAAATAATGGATGGATGGAATAATGGATGGATGAATTGATGAATGGATGGAATAATGGATGGATGGATGAAATAATGGATGGATGAATTGATTAATGGATGGATGGATGAATGAATGGATAGATGGATGGAATAATGGATGGATGAATTGATTAATGGATGGATGGATGAATTAATGGATGGATGGAATAATGGATGGAGGAAATAATGGATGGAAGAATTTATTAATGGATGCATGGATGAATGAATGGATGGATGGATGGAATAATGGGTGGATGAATTGATTAATGGATGGATGGATGAATTAATGGATGGATGGAAAAATGGATGGATGGATGAAATAATGGATGGAAGAATTTATTAATGGATGGATGGATGAATGAATGGATAGATGGATGGAATAATGGATGGATGAATTGATTAATGGATGGATGGATGAATTAATGGATGGATGGAATAATGGATGGATGGAGGAAATAATGGATGGAAGAATTTATTAATGGATGCATGGATGAATGAATGGATGGATGGAATAATGGATGGATGAAATAATGGATGGATGAATTGATTAATGGATGGCTGAATTAATGGATGGATGGATGGATGGAATAATGGATGGATGGATGAAATAATGGATGGATGAATTAATGGATGGATGGATGAATTAATGGATGGAAGGATGGATGAATTGATTAATGGATGGATAGATGAATTCATGGATGGATGGATGAATGGATGGAATAATGGATGGATGGATGAATTGATTAATGGATGGATGAATGAATGGAAGGAATAATGGATGGATGAATTGATTAATGGATGGATAGATGAAATAATGGATGGATGGCTGGATAGAATAATGAATGGATGAATTGATTAATGGATGGATGGGTGAATTAATGGATTGATGGATGGAATAATGGATGGATGGTGCCCACCTAGGGAGTTGGTGCCCTACGCAGACTGCATAGTCTGCTTATAGGGAGCGGCGGTACTGCACGAGTCTCTTCAGACATGGAGGATTTTAGTTGAGAGTTGTTGTGGTTCTGTAGGTGTCTTTGCATAGTGCTTGTGTTATACGCGGTGTACGGCACTATTTTCTTAAAGAACTTCCATATTGTTCGGGTCTTGTCACATTATCTGCTGTTTATTGTTCCACCAGGTACTCAAAATGCTGCCACACAAACTATTTATAACCGCCAAAATTTGCCACCAGAACACTTGGCGGTAGGTGTTGTAGGTGGTTCCCAGGGCACTTATATGTGGTTGCTAAGGTATTCTGTGTGGATTTTAGCATGTTGCTCACCTGATCCTGATGTCCACTGAGTCGTTTGATCTCTACTCCAGTATCCAGGTTCCACAGTCGCACTGTAAGGTCATATGATGAGGACACCAGAAGGCCGGATGCGTGAGGGTGGAACTTGATGGAGTAGATCTTCTCAGTGTGTCCTGCCAACCATCGAGATACATGTCAACAATATAGAATTACTTCTGTTGAAGTTCGGGATTGATCTGTGGAGCTCTCTTACCCTGCAAAATGCTGTCCGGCTCAGTCAGGGTTTCCTTCAGGCCTCCCTTAGGAATATGCCAGACGCGGATCTTGGCATCATCACCAGCTTTAAGAGAGATGCATCAGAGAAGAGTTGACAGATCATTTAATTTAAATGTAAGATGTATTTTTTAGATTAACATTTTTTTCCTTTTTCAGTGCAGTAATTCTGAAATAGTCAACAAAAACTCACCCACAACCAGTTTGTATGGGTTAAAGGGATCCCAGCAGAAGTCAGCCACACTGACGACGTTCTGGACAGTTGGCGGGGCTGTGTCAGGCAGCTTTCCTGGCTGGGACAGCTACAACAGAAAAGAGATGAAGCGATAACATAACTCCATCTAAGTTGTCCATCGATAACAGATCTGAATGCGGAACTGCACCTCAAATACAGCGATCTGTCCTCCGGCGATGGCGAGTGGAACTGCCACACGCTGCCTGTTGGCACAGAATCCATCACACTCTCCTGGTGTGGTCAGGTGAAGTCCACGCAGGTTGGTAATGTGGGAGTCTCGGTGCAGAACGCTTCCCTGAATGTGACGGAACTTCGAACTCGGACCTGAGAATCACATCGAGGCAAAATACATCTAAGATGTAAGGCATGTAATACTAGTGTTGGGCTTCAAAAATAAAGTACAGTCAATTTTACAGGATTCACCAAGCATATTCTGGATGGCGCGGGAGCTCTGACTCGGGCTTGGACTCTGCAGGAAGCCCGATGACAGACCACTGGTGGAGGAAGGAGAACGCGATGGGGCGGCACTGATGCTGGGGGAGCTCAAGGTACTGCTGGAGGTCGAGGGCTCCTGAGAACAAGAGAGAAAGCAATAATCATTCTCAAAGATCATTTCAAGAGAGAAAACAGTTGGACATTTTCTCATGTTCCTCTCACTGACCTCTTTGCTCTTGCCACGGGGCAGATCCTTTGGCGACGCTGAGTTGGGCTTTGGCGTCTTGTTTGGGTGAAGACTGACTCTCTCAACCTGTCATAGAGAGTAAAATTCAGCCAATCCCACCTGGTCTCTAACAAGCCTGTTAGCAAACCTAAATTTTTGAGGTGCTACAAAACTAATGACTTTTATTAATTTTCCACCCTTTCTCTGGTCCTCTGTCTGAAATGCTCAGTTTTGGCCTAAGCACCTCCGGGACTAAGTGTTTTTAACTGGACCATCCTTCAATAACAGTTCCTTTGCCAAGCTTGAATGGTTTTATGACTGGTGCACAAGTAATCCACGGTGATGGCAGAAAAAAACATGCAATCCCCTCTGAAGACACATACACATGGTGCACATACATTGTCCAAAGCACGGCGTGAACCAGACGCACACACATCCAGTTTCCAGTATCATCCTGCACTGAAATGCACATAACCGGAAACGCATCTAAACAGTCAAAGATGTACATCCAGCGCATGTTTTCATACACCAACAATTACAAATAGTGCAGATGGACAAAAGAACATGTCCATGAAGTGTTTGTGCTCAAAACAGCAAGAGGCAGCAGCTGAATGACAGAGAACGGCTTCTCCTCTTCAGAGTTGCAACTTGACACCGCAAGATATGTATCAAGCGGTCAAAGACGTCTGCATGCTGCATGTTTAAATGTTAAAATAATTCAAAATATTCCAAATGGGTCCCCTTTGTTGTTCAGGAATAGTTAGGCCACAGTAGGCTAGGGTTGCCACCCATCCCGTAAAATACGGGATCGTCCTGAATTAAAAGATAAACCGATGCAATTTGTCTCGTATTTAAGCTGATCAGATGGCGTCTCAGTGAAATCGTTCCAGATCGGCGATTTAACATTGATATAAGTTTGAAAATTTGCCTACGTTGGGTAAGGGACCGTCTGAAAAGTCCACTCTTTGTGCTAAAGCGTGCTAATGCTGTGGAGGGTGTGGTAAGGGACCGTCTGAAAAGTCCACACTTTGTGCTAAAACGTGCTAATGCTGTGGAGGGTGTGGTAAGGGACCGTCTGAAACGTCCACACTTTGTGCTAAAACGTGCTAATGCTGTGGAGGGTGTGGTAAGGGACCATCTGAAAAGTCCACACTTTGTGCTAAAACGTGCTAATGCTGTGGAGGGTGTGGTAAGGGACCGTCTGAAAAGTCCACACTTTGTGCTAAAACGTGCTAATGCTGTGGAGGGTGTGGTAAGGGACCGTCTGAAACGTCCACACTTTGTGCTAAAACGTGCTAATGCTGTGGAGGGTGTGGTAAGGGACCGTCTGAAAAGTCCACACTTTGTGCTAAAACGTGCTAATGCTGTGGAGGTGTGGTACGGGACCGTCTGAAAAGTCCACACTTTGTGCTAAAACGTGCTAATACTGTGGAGGGTGTGGTAAGGGACCGTCTGAAAAGTCCACCCTTTGTGCTAAAACGTGCTAATACTGTGGTGGGTGTGGTAAGGGACCATCTGAAAAGTCCACACTTTGTGCTAAAACGTGCTAATACTGTGGAGGGTGTGGTAAGGGACCGTCTGAAAAGTCCACACTTTGTGCTAAAACGTGCTAATACTGTGGTGGGTGTGGTAAGGGACCGTCTGAAAAGTCCACACTTTGTGCTAAAACGTGCTAATACTGTGGAGGGTGTGGTAAGGGACCGTCTGAAAAGTCCACCCTTTGTGCTAAAACGTGCTAATACTGTGGAGGGTGTGGTAAGGGACCGTCTGAAAAGTCCACACTTTGTGCTAAAACGTGCTAATACTGTGGTGGTTGTGGTAAGGGACCGTCTGAAAAGTCCACACTTTGTGTTAAACGTGCTAATACTGTGGAGGGTGTGGTAAGGGACCGTCTGAAAAGTCCACCCTTTGTGCTAAAACGTGATAATACTGTGGAGGGTGTGGTAAGGGACCGTCTGAAAAGTCCACCCTTTGTGCTAAAACGTGATAATACTGTGGAGGGTGTGGTAAGGGACCGTCTGAAAAGTCCACACTTTGTGCTAAAACATGCTAATCCTATGGAGGTTGTGGTTAGGAGATCTAATGTTATGGTTAACAATGTGGTTACAACAAAGAAGTTATCTAGCAACCATTAGGGAAATGTTTGGTTTACATCTTTGATTGGTCAGTACCTGTTTGTTTTCTCCTTTCCACCAATCGTCTGCCGTCATAGCCGGAGTGTGACCTACAGTGTCCGGAAACAAGTCCGCATGGAAGTCCTGTCCTGCCTGAAATGCCCATGAAAAATGAGAAAAAATACATTTCATTTAACAAGCTCAAACATTTAAAGGTCCAAGAAATCAAGTCATTTTGACTCCAATTCTTGATCAAAGAACCAGTTTTGTTTTGCTAAAGAAAAAGTTCCAGATCAAAGCCAAAGCAAGATCAAGCGTTGTGTTTTATTTTGACAAAATAAAACGAGGGGGGGCATGGCCGGTCCGTAAGGATGGACGCCTGGCGCTGAATTACCCCAGTCAGTCAGGAGAGGGATATCGAGGCTCCAGAGATGCCAGTGAGAGAGAGTCCAAGTGAAACTGTCTAATTAAAGTCTTCCGTGAACTGTTCACCCAGCTCCTGCTTCCTCCTCCGTAGGGAAGGCAAAGATCTGCCATACTGGTGCCGACACCCAGAGAGAGCCCTCGCCTCGCCACTGACGGAGGATCACGACGCAGAGGGAGTGCTCGATTCAGTGACGCTGGAGCAGTGCGTCAAACGGTGGTCGAAAGGGATGGCTGAGGGGTTCAAAATTCTCTTTCTCTTTCTCTCTCCCCTCACCCTCCCCTCGTCCTGCTCATGTTCCTAGGAGGTGGGGAAGACCATCCGGCAGCAGGACGGCCAGAAGGGCAACATCTCCCCTCCCAGAAATGGGCTCCCGGCCTGAATCAGGCGACCGGGGTGTGTGACGAGGAGGACGTCGCCAGGCCGTAAGAATGGATGCCTGGTGCTGAATTAACCCAATCAGCCGGGAGAGGGATAAAGAGGAGCCAGAGACGCCAGTGAGAGAGAGTGATGCATGCGTTGGGCAGGGAAGGCCAACAGTGTGAGTGGCACACAGAGCTGTGTGTGTGTGTGTGTGTGCACTGGCGAGTAGGTGCTGAAACTGTGTCTAGTTAAAGTCTTCCGTGAACTGTTCACACGGCTCCAGCTTCCTCCTTCACAGGGAAGGCAGAGATCTGCCACAGTATGGAAGAATACAGTGTGAATAACCGCCAAGCTTCCCCTTTTGTTTTGCACAACCTAAGGGCTAATAAATGATGACGGTTAGTGGTGTGTTAATCTCACCTTGCGAGGCACCTGGTAGCTGATGGGCACTATGAAGTTGTCCGTGAACTGCATCACACGTAAAATCTCACAGACACTGACGTCCAGAGCGAGTTTGGGCACCAGAGCCACGCCGCGGGTCGATGTGTCCGTCAAACAGTGACTCACTGAGTCCAAAAGAGCAACAAAGAGTGAAAAGTTTCAAGAAATATACATTTTTATAGCATCAGGACATCAAGAAAAATCATTTGTGTTACCTTGCGACAGGAAGGGCTCGCTGGCAGTCACCTCAAAACAGTCGATCACGCTCTCACCCTGAGAGAATATCACAAATATCATAGATCAAAATGACAAATAAATAATTCAATTCATTAATAATGTCTTAGGTAAATGGTTACATACATTTCCAGACACTATAAGCAGTCCAGAGTCTGGATCAAACAGAGGCATTAGTGTCCTGTGGAGAAAATCAGACAGAGACACAAATTACCGATGCTGCACGGCGACACATTTCACATTCCTGTTCAAAGCAGCACTATGAAAACATAGTAGTACTGTACATATACCACATGCTGCTGCCACCACCAGTATTTGAGGGGAACTGTGTGTTCCCCTCTACTTTCATTGTATTTACTATGTTTCAGACTATATTGAGTATATGTGTGGATAGTGTTTACAGTATGTATGTATACGTACTTATGTACATATAGATTTATACTGCTCAATACAACTTGAAGCTCAAAAAAGCATTTAATGGTGACCTATTATGCAAAATGAACTTTTACATGGTTTGTACATATATGTGAGTCGGCAGTGTGTGCACAACCACCCTATAGTTCCCCCACTCCTCTTTCTTATATTTCTATTCATCAAAAACAATGTGTCAAAATGAACGGTTTTCATTTCTGCTCTAATGTGACATCAAGTTAGAGCAGGCCACGCCCACGACTGGTGACAGACTCCACCCTATTATCATAGCTCCTCCCCTGAGTGATCTACACACAGTCGGCGCTGGAGCAGATACAGTGAGAAGAATAATGTCTCATAAGTGTCTGCTGTTGCTGTAAAAGTGTACATTAGAGTCTTCATGTACTCCCGGCATCAGAGCACCTGAAGACGCACTGGACTAGCTGGACTGGTAATGTGGCATACCGGGCATTTTCCCGGTGGGCCGGCGCACTTTGGGGCCGATCAGGGGCGGACTGGCCATCGGGAGAACCGAGCGGGCTGGTGGGTCGGCCGCGGAACAGGTCGAATGGGCCACGATAAGCTAAAATGACCCACCGCGTTATGCAGAACGGACCACAAAACGGCGGCACGATACGCAGAAAAGGACAGCGAACACCCCCCGCTCAACTTTCGGGCCAGTTGCTTTGTAAAATCCAGGGCCCACGATTTCTCTTCCCAGTCCAGCCCTGCCTGCACTCCAGTATTTACGCGGTCAGCCGTATTGCTTCTGATTTGTTGTTGCTGTTGTATCCGAAGCACGAGCTGTAAAGGCACAGCCCTCTTCCGGAAAGGGGCGGAGAGCAGCAGCTCATTTGCATTTAAAGAGACACACACGAAATCAGCTTGTTTTTGATTCCACCCAAAAAGAGGCATTTATAACATGGTGTAATAAATGATCCGTGGGGTATTTTGAGCTGAAACTTCACAGACACATTCTGGGGACACCTGAGACTTATATTACATCTTGTAAAAGGGGCATAATAGGTCTCCTTTAAAGACAGCATAAAATAAATCCATAAGACTCCAGTGATTAAATCCATGTCTTCAGAAGTGATTTTATTGACGCGTGTGTAAAACTGATCAATATGTCCTTTTTTAAACTATAAATCTCCTCTTTCACTTTCACATTCTTCTTCTTTTGTTTTTGGCGATTTGCATTCTTTGTGCATATCGCCACCTACCTTTCTATGCTTTTTGGACCTTCAAAGTTCTGGTCACCATTCACATGCATTGTATGGAACTACAGAGCTAATTTTTGGAGTAACTGTCCCTTTAACATGGAGTAAAACTCCACACACTAAAATAGCGCCTGTAACGCATAACCATCTGCTTAGAAAAGCAGTTCTACATAAAAGATGATGTAGTAGACAATTTTACAGGTCAAATAATATATTTCATAGGAAAGAAATAATATAAACACTTTAATAAAAATATAAGCTTCATATTTTCACATAGACACCTCCGGAATGATTTGCCACATTGACTTCTATTGTAAATGCATTACTGGGGAGCAGCAGCTCATTTGCATTTAAAGAGACACACACGAAATCAGCATGTTACAGATGAAAGTAACTTTCAAATTTGGTTGAGCAAATGATAACAGAATTTAAATTTTTGGGTGAACTACCTCTTTAATTTGATTTTGAACATGGAACACTCATTTAATAAAAAGTAATAATTGTTATTTCATAAAATGAATCACTCGCCAACTTTCACCACAAGGTGTCAGTAGTTGCCAACAAAATGAACACTGTCTCAATGCAGAAACCCACATCTACTCCTCAGCAATCTATTTCATTAAGCTCAGGCAAACTTTTCAGAGCAAACAGGTCTGTGTCGTGTTTAGCTGGCTGCCTGACCTCATGACTGGAGTTCAAGCATAGCATTTGGCCGCCTGGGGGCCTGACCGCGACTCTCACACATACAATACAACATTCATCTCGCTGCTTCGGTGACACCGTAGGCATTAACCGGGTGAACTCGCACGACACACCCCCAAGAGTCATTGATGGGATACGGGGTCAACACAGGACCGTGAGGATCTATTTTGAGTCACATGCTGTTGGAAGCAGGGCGTGTTTGAAATATCACAGCTAGCGCAGGAAACCATCATGCATCTCCTCAAGCATGAACTGATTGCTAATTCCGGCGTGCTTGTAAGAAAGCAACAGAATACTACAGAACACTTGAAAGAATAGTTCCCCCTCAAGGCAAACCTGTATGACTTTATTTCTTCTGTAGAACACAAAAGAGGTTCTGCAGAGTTTCCAAGCTCTTATTTTCCAAATAACAAAAACAAAGAAAGTAGCCAGGGGCGGTTGGGACTTCAAAACAGGACCAAAAGCACCATAAAAGTCCATACAGCTATTGCACTGTATATTTCAAGTCTTCTAAAGTTGTGTGAGTGTCACCGGTCCTACTCGACCGGCTCAGAGCGGGATTCGAACCGGCGTCTCCGGCATGTGAGGCGGGCGCGCTAACAAGGAGGCTAAAGGCTACAGCCTCTAGCATCAGTCGCTAGTGCACCTCTTGAGGCCAGAGGAGTGAGGTTTACACACTGCACAGCTATCTACCAGCTGGCTACCATAACACTCACCCCCCCCAAACCTCACTCCCATCAGGGTCATGGCACCACTGTAACAGGTCCTACACAACCTGCTCCAAGCGGGTTTCGAACCAGCACAAAGTCATTAGTTCCCACACAACCACACAACCGCGAATCAGATTTGAGAGCTACGATGGAGGGCAAGGTTTGTTCCTCACACAGAGCAATTGTATTGTTTCAGAAGATTACATTAATTGTATTTTAAGGCGCTTGACGGCCAATTCCCTTTTCACTTCCATTGTTTGGAAAAGAGACGTGTGAACATACTACCACACAATCTACCACGATTGTGCCCTTGAACAAGACCTGAAGTAAACTGTATTGAGCTGAACCTGTAGTAAACATCCGGTGGAGGTTGCATTAGATTAGAAATCATCCGCTTAACCAAAAGTCCTTAGAATATATTGTAGACATCACACTTAGTGAAGGGCTTTTATAACCTTGTTTATTTAGTCATTAACTCTTAATTACTCATCTTTCCCATACAAATCTGCAGAAGTGAGGTAGCTGTGAGGAACTCAACATGTCGGGCCATGCTCATCACTATCAGATGAATGGCAGGCTTGGATCAGTGCCATTTAAGTTGATTGGCAAGTTTGCGTCGGTTGACTTCTCCCCTTTTCTTGGCCTCAGGCCTCTGAAGTAGGGTAAGGGGTTACCACGCTTTGTTAGTGCAACTCTGAGTTCCCATGTCGAAGTTTCTTGCACTGAATACACAAACACCTCTGACATTCCCACATGGTTCCCTCAATAAATCACCTCAATAAATCTTCACGGTTTTACAGTCAACACATTTCCTCTGTTTTTCATCTGCTCGGGATATGCAGACTTCTGATGCAGTAGGTTTCCCGCAAGACAAATTGCCAATGAGATCAATATAATAATTGTTCCTTCTAGAGAGCAACGTGGAGAGCAAATATAGTCTTCTGCTTCTCAGATGTTTCTCCTTAGAAAGAGACCCCATTAATCTCACATGTGTCTTCTGAAACTCTTCTGAGTTTCAGAAGAGATCTCATGAAAATGCTCAGATCTTCCAAGGTACCAAAGTCAGCAATAATTAGTCAGAGATATCAATATGAACCCAAAAATGTCCCATTAAAATCTTTATATTTCTAATTTGTTTCTCCAAGACACTCCAGTGTCTTGCTCCAAGTCCTTGGGCAAGACACTGAACCTCAAGTTGCTCCCAATGGCAGGCTAGCACCTTGCGTGGCAGCTCTGCCACCATTGGTGTGTGCGAATGTGTGTGTGTGTGAATGGGTGATTGGGACGCAGTGTAAACCGCTTTGGTAAGCGCTATATAAGTGCAGACCATTTACCATTATTTATTTACCATTTATGCATTTGGCAGACGCTTTTATCCAAAGCGACAAACAGTGCACTTATTACAGGGAACATCCCCCCAAAGCAACCTGGAGTTAAGTGCCTTGCTCATGGACACAATGGTGGTGGCCGTGGGGATCGAACCAGCAACCTTCTGATGAACACTATGCAAGCAACATTAATGTTTACAGTTCTGCTCTTACTGTATGCCATAAACAGTCTCATTGGTATTAGTAGAAACATTTAGACAAACAGTAGTCAGGTTCGCATGGCAGGCGGTCATGAATGAACGCTAAAGCACTTAGGGAGTCATTCTTGAGTGGCTAAAGCTGTGAGCACTCACACACAAGGACACATGTGTGTGCTGTTGTATTGTGGGGTGGAGGGATGTTCTGCTTGAGAAAGCCACTAATCCAGATGTAAGTCTTCTATGGACACACACACACACACACACGTTTACATAGATTTCTAAATAAGGACATATCAATGATTGTGCTTGGATTTACTTAAAGCTAATAGCTAATAAGCTAAAAACTTCTACACACTAACCCCAGATGGACGAACTGAATTCATTCAATATAATAATCGTCAGAAAGTTGGTGAGCCGTTTGGAATGATTCATTTCAAAGAACCGTTCATAAGAGTCAATTGAAATGATTCATTCAAAGAACCAGCCCGCGAGAGTAATTTGTGCGTGAAGACGGACTATGATAGTCACACGTTGCATGTTTAATTTCGATTGTAGCCAGTGAACGCAACACAATTGAGAGACGTGTAGGTTTTTGTGTTATTTCGTGGTGCACTCTCTTTTCATCTCATCATATCCAATTCACACTGCAAGTTTTCAACTCTTTATACTCTAAAAACACCTGAATGTGAGCGTCATCACAAACCCAAAAGGAATTTGGCAAGAGTATCGTTAATGTCTGTAAACTCCAATTCATCCATGAAATAACCATCGGGTGCGTTCAGTAGATAAAACTTTCTTTATTACTACCATAACTATAATAGAGCCTCAGATGATGTTATTACAAACACTGCCCTGACGGCTGAATACAGGCGATTGTATGAGTTTATGAGAGTTTGTGTTGAGGAGGTGAAATAGGGAGGCGGGGTCAGACGGACAGACATCGGTGTGATATATGAGAATGGGAAGGGCTGTTTCTATGGTGCCCCTTAGAGGACAGAAAGGGAATTCGCTTTCTGAAATAGTTTTGCATTCCCTCACAATAAGGTTTGCGTTCCATTGCAACAGTTTTGCGATCCATCGCAATAATTTTGCATTCCCTTGCGGAAATAAGCGTTCCTTCATAAGTATTGCATTCCCTCACAAAAGTTTATGCTCACCTGAAATAAGTTACTTCACAATAAGTTATGTGTTCCCTCGCAATGGTTTGCATTCTAACACAATACGTTTTTTCTCTCGCAATAGTTAATGCTCTCTCGCAATAAGTTTTGCGTTACTTTGCAATAAGTTTTGTTATTCGCAATAAGCGCTGTTAATTCGCAATAAGTTTTGTTACTTCGCAAAACGTTTTGTGTTACCGCGCCATAAGTTTTCTGTTACTTAGCAATAAGTTTTGCGTTATTTCGCAATAAGTTTTGCGTTACTTCGCAATAAGTTTTGCGTTACTTCGCCATAAGTTGTGAGTTACTTCGCAATAAGGTGTGAGTTACTTCGCCATAAGTTGTGAGTTACTTCGCAATAAGTTTTGCGTTACTTCGCAATAAGTTTTGCGTTACTTCGCCATAAGTTGTGAGTTACTTCGCCATAAGTTGTGAGTTACTTCGCCATAAGTTGAGTTACTTCGCAACAAGTTTTGCGTTACTTCGCAATAAGTGTTGCGTTACTTCGCAATAAGTGTTGCGTTATTTCGCAATAAGTTTTGCGTTATTTCGCAATAAGTTTTGCGTTACTTTGCAATAAGTTTTGCGTTACTTCGCCATAAGTTGTGAGTTACTTCGCCATAAGTTGTGAGTTACTTTGCAATAAGTTTTGCGTTACTTCGCCATAAGTTGTGAGTTACTTCGCCATAAGTTGTGAGTTACTTCGCCATAAGTTTTGCGTTACTTCGCAATAAGTTTTGCGTTACTTCGCCATAAGTTGTGAGTTACTTCGCCATAAGTTTTGCGTTACTTCGCCATAAGTTGTGAGTTACTTCGCAATAAGTTGTGAGTTACTTAGCAATAAGTTTTGCGTTACTTCGCAATAAGTTGTGAGTTACTTCGCAATAAGTTTTGCGTTACTTCGCAATAAGTTTTGCGTTATTTCGCAATATGTTTTGCGTTACTTCGCAATAAGTTTTGCGTTATTTCGCAATAAGTTTTGCGTTACTTCGCAATAAGTTGTGATTTACTTCGCAATAAGTTGTGAGTTACTTCGCAATAAGTTTTGCGTTACTTCGGCATAAGCTGTGAGTTACTTCGCAATAAGTTGTGAGTTACTTCGCAATAAGTTTTGTTGCTACATAAGTTGTGAGTTACTGCAATAAGTTGTGAGTTACCGCAATAAGTTGTGAGTTACTACAATAAGTTTTGCTGCTAATAAGTTGTGTTACCGCAATAAGTTTTGAGTTACCGCAATAAGTTGTGAGTTACTTGCAATAAGGTTTGCGTTGCCATAATAAGTTGTGAGTTACTCAGCAATAAGTTTTTGCGTTACTTCGCAATAAGTTGTGAGTTATTTCGCAATAAGTTGTGAGTTACTTCGCAATAAGTTTTGCGTTATTTCGCAATAAGTTGTGAGTTACTTCGCAATAAGTTTTGCATTATTTCGCAATAAGTTGTGAGTTACTTCGCAATAAGTTTTGCGTTATTTCGCAATATGTTTTGCGTTACTTCGCAATAAGTTTTGTGTTATTTCGCAATAAGTTTTGCGTTACTTCGCAATAAGTTGTGATTTACTTCGCAATAAGTTGTGAGTTACTTCGCAATAAGTTTTGCATTACTTCGGCATAAGCTGTGAGTTACTTCGCAATAAGTTGTGAGTTACTTCGCAATAAGTTTTGCGTTACTTCGCCATAAGTTGTGAGTTACTTCGCAATAAGTTGTGAGTTACTTCGCAATAAGTTGTGAGTTACTTCGCAATAAGTTGTGAGTTACTTCGCAATAAGTTGTGAGTTACTTCGCAATAAGTTTTGCGTTACTTCGCAATAAGTTTTGCGTTACTTCGCAATAAGTTGTGAGTTACTCCGCAATAAGTTTTGCGTTACTTAATAAGTTTTGCGTTATTTCATATGCTTAATAAGTTGTCGAGTTACTCGCCAATAAGTTGTGAGTTACTCATAATAAGTTTTGAGTTACTTACGCAATAAGTTGTGAGTTACCGCAATAAGTTTTACGTTGCCAATAAGTTGTGAGTTACTTCGCAATAAGTTTTGCGTTACTTCGCAATAAGTTTTGCGTTATTTCGCAATAAGTTGTGAGTTACTTCGCAATAAGTTGTGAGTTACTTCGCAATAAGTTTTGCGTTATTTCGCAATAAGTTGTGAGTTACTTCGCAATAAGTTTTACGTTACCATAATAAGTTTGTATGCATATGTTCTGCCATAATAAGTTTTGCGTTACTTCGCAATAAGTTGTGAGTTACTTCGCAATAAGTTGTGAGTTACTTCGCAATAAGTTGTGAGTTACTTCGCAATAAGTTGTGAGTTACTTCGCAATAAGTTGTGAGTTACTTCGCAATAAGTTTTGCGTTACTTCGCAATAAGTTGTGAGTTACTTCGCAATAAGTTTTGAGTTACTTCGCAATAAGTTGTGAGTTACTTCGCAATAAGTTTTGCGTTACTTCGCAATAAGTTGTGAGTTACTTGCAATAAGTTTTGCGTTACTTCGCAATAAGTTTTGCGTTATTTCGCAATAAGTTGTGAGTTATTTCGCAATAAGTTGTGAGTTACTTCGCAATAAGTTTTGCGTTATTTCGCAATAAGTTGAGAGTTACTTCGCAATAAGTTTTGCGTTATTTCGCAATAAGTTGTGAGTTACTTCGCAATAAGTTGTGAGTTACTTTGCCATAAGTTGTGAGTTACTTCGCAATAAGTTTTGCATGCACTCGTAGTAGTTTACTCTCTCTCACAATATGTTTTTCATTCGCTCGGGATAGATTACGCCCCTTTTTACAAAAAGTTTAGTGTTCCCTCACAATATGTTTTTCATTTCATCAAAATAGCTCCATCTATCCCTTATGAAAATTACCCAGGTTTTACTACCAATAGTTCAACTATGATATTTGTACTAAAACCATAGCCATAAAATGTACCATTTGTGACGAGGAGGAAGGCAGGCTAATCAGCCGAGGAGAGGGATAAGTGCAGCGGGATGCGGCAGTTCGAGAGATAGAGAGCCACATCTGCATATAGTAACAATGGTGTTACTGTAAGGGATGGATAAAGCTATTCTGAGAGAACGCAAAACTTATTGCAAGAGAATGCAAAACTATTTCAGAAAATAAATTAATTCCATGTCCTCCGAACGTTTCTATTTAAATAAAAAAACAACAAAAATTGTAAGCTGTAAATGGTATATACTGTGCAGTATGCAGTACACTACTATTCCATTCCAAACAGTTCCGGTATGTATGTGTGTGTAAAGTGGTATAGTATGCATGGCTAACCACAGTAATAGGGGAAGTTAATAAGAGTGTTAGGGTTACTGAAGAAAGCACTAAGCCACTGCTTCAGTCCACTGCCTAGAGTCACATGATCACACACACACAATCCAACCAAACCTCAACACAGTCAGAACACACCACTCAAACTTGTAGTGAGCTCTGTATGCACACCACAACCATATAGACAATAAAACAGAATACACATGTTGATTTATCTCTGTTGCTGTCTTTACAATCACACATTATAAAACAAGTACTACATTTATGCATCTGAAATCAGATTTGATGAACCATGTTCAAAGCTATACTCACGCCTGTGATCACACATCAACAAGTTCAAGCTGCTACAAACAATTAAAACAGTAAACAACACAAAGATAGGCTAATAAACTGCAATACTGATTTACAATATTAATATACAGTATTTGCTGAAAGATGGTGTCACTCATCATATACAGTACTATCTAATCTATCAGTGACACGCCACCTGTTATAAAAACTTTGAGACCCGACATTATTTTGTTCCTCAAATTTTCGTTTTCATATTGTAGCAAATGCAGTAGGTCATTCTGGTATTCCATGCACACAGAAAATCTGCAGACGATGCACATAATGAACGGAGCAGATATGGTACGAGTTGTGTACTAGTATGCAATTTTAAACATAAATATTTTGGTATAAAAGGTTACCAGCCAACTGGCCAGTAGCTCTGTTAGTAAATGAGTAACCAAATTGTAATTACTTCTGGCACTCACCGCGGGATAATTTCATACCCTGTTCCTGAATTTGTGTACATGGGAAGGCCATGGGTGGTTGTGTAATGTGTGCTGTTTAACTGCAACAATCAGTCACTATCAGCCTACAGTAAATCCATATGATTCATCACTGCAGTCCTCCCTCAGGACACACACACACACACACACACACACACACACACACAAACACACTCACAAACACATACACACACACACTCACACACACAAACACACACAAACACACACACACACTCACATATACACACTCCCACACACACTCACACACACACACACACACACACACACACACACACACACACACACTCACAAACACATACACACACACACACAAACACACACAAACTCACATATACACACTCACACACACACAAACACTCACACACACACACACACACACACACACACACACTCACAAACACATACACACACACACACACAAACACACACAAACACACACAAACTCACATATACACACTCACACACACACAAACACTCACACACACACACACACACACACACACACACACACACACACACACACACACACATCACACTCACTCACTCACACACACACACACACACACACACACGTGGAGCGGTAGTGTAGCGGTTAGCGCAAACCTGGCGACCCGAGTTTGATTCCCGTTCATGGCCAACACCAGTGACAATTATCTGAACTGGTCCCGGGCCTCCCCTAGGTTGACTCAGCCTAAAATGAGTACCTGGTGCGGTGTGTAAAATATCGCCACTGGAGAGACAAAGGCGGTTGGGCGTGGTGCTGGCCACCCCCTCGTGTACCGTTCCGGCCTTCATAGGTGCTCGCTAACAGCACTTGCCCCTACAGACTGTTAAGGCTCTCTCTCACACACTCACATACACACACACACATACACTCACACAGCATTAGTGTGTGTTAAAGCACAGTTTTGTTCAGGTAACTAGCACATAGGTAAACCCTTTAACTAGCCTAGCCAAACAGGTGTGAGTGGGATGTGATATACATGACAATATTTCAGAAAACTAATCCAGATCTGATTAGTGGAGAGTGAGAACAAACAGCCCACCTGCGCTCTGTGCCAGCTTGCATCAGAGACTCCAACAGACCAAGGTTCTAAATGTTACAATTAGAGCCAAATAGGATCACAGAAACCTCAAAAGGTTCTCCTATTGCATCATATACAGTAGAAATGTTTGCTTCACATATGACATCATATGGAACTTTAAAGGTTCTTCTATTGATTTGAATAAATCTGCAAATGTTTTCCTATAGCATCACTTTAAAGTTTCTCTTATGACATTGAATAGAACTTTTACTGCTCTCCTATGACATCATATACAGTAGGATACAAGGTTCACCGATGGCATCATATAGAACTTTAAAGGTTCTCCTATGGAACCACAGGAACTTGAAACCGTTCTCCTGCGGCATCAAGCTGTAAAACCCCTGTTTGGATGATTTGTTATAAAGAGTGCAGGAGAAACATCAGTGAGCGCATTCTTCAAAAGTTCAGCATTTCAGACACACACACTGCATGGTCAGGTTATTTTGTATCTATATATGTGTGTGTGTGTGTGTGTGTGTGTGTGTGTGTGTGTGTGTGTGTGTGTGAGACCTAACCCTAACTTGATTCAAGCTCCACTCTCTACATCATTTATATAGGGCTTATGTTGTACATGTACATCCTACTGTGTATCAGTTTTCTAGCACGTAATCATTATAAAAAGATGTATGTTGACAAGCTACTAAGCCAAGCAATATTCCCTTGGACACTATACACTCATTAAACAATTCATTATAAAAATCCTGCTATGGTGTTCAGTAGCACTTTTAATCCACAGATATCTGACTCTGGCACATATCTGCGCTGCGGTTCACTTAAAAGAGCTTAGCAAGGCAGCGTGGCTGAAGAATGCGCCAGCTGCGGTGGAGCAGTGTCGAGGTGATGGCAATGTTAGATGAGGTGCCGAGCACAGACATGGATCTTGGTTCAGTCGGCCAGAAGATACGCATGTGCATCAGTTTTTAATTAAACTGGATGCCAGTCTTGCCAGCACAACCGACCATGGCCACACACACATTCAGAGTGTCTGAATGTGTGTATCTAAGGATCTGTGGATATATTGAACAAGAAGGGGGTGCCTTGAATATTTACATTTATGCATTTGGCAGATGCTTTTATCCAATGCGACTTACAGTGCAGTTATTACAGGGACAATCCCGCCAGAGCAACCTGGAGTTAAGTGCCTTGCTCAAGGACACAATGGTGGTGGCTGTGGGGATCGAACCAGCAACCTTCTGATTACCAGTTATGTGCTTTAGCCCACTACGCCGCCACCAACACCACTCCATATTATGCAGCTTGTTGAGGAGAGGTGTGACATAACTTTTCTAAACATTTGGATGCAATGCCACATAAAAGCCAGACTAAATTATGCCTGCTCTATTATCGAGGATATATTTAATCATTTATAGTGAATGGGGGACTGGGTAGCTCAGCGAGTATTGACGCCGACTACCACACCTGGAGTCACGAGTTCGAATCCAGGGTGTGCTGAGTGACTCCAGCCAGGTCTCCTAAGCAACCAAATTGGCACGGTTGCTAGGGAGGGTAGAGTCACATGGGGTAACCTCCTCGTGGTCATGATTAGTGGTTCTCTCAATGGGGCATGTGGTGAGTTGTGTGTGGATCGTGGAGAGCAGCATGAGCCTCCACATGCTGTGAGTCTCCGCTGTGTCATGCACGACGAGTCACGTGATAAGATGCGCGGATTGACGGTCTCGCGGAGGCAACTGGGATTCGTCCTCCGCCATCCGGATTGAGGTGAGCAATCGCACCACCACGAGGACTTACTAAGTAGTGGGAATTGGGATTCCAGATTGGGAGAATTTTTTTTTAAAGAATTTATAGTGAATCATTCATTTCATATTACTATATTATCAATTCTATATTTAAAAGAATAATCTTGTAACTTTATTTATGCAACCGTAATTGCTTTGTAAATGTATTTATGCCACATATGCAGCATTAAACAGTTTTTTTGGGTATATATTCCACTTCAAATGCAGCTTCTGTGAAACTTTTGGAGTGTAAATACAGCTCAAGACAAGCATTCACCACACAACCTCAAAATGTAAACATGTTGCTCACAATGCATCTTTCTATTCTACAAGAATCACAAAGAGTACATCTGGAAAAAGGTCCCAAAACAACACAGTTGTTCTGCACATTAATAAAATGCACATCGAAAATGAAGAAAGCATGCCAAACAAACTTGGCAAAAACAAAATGGACTTTATTAGTCCAACACAGCTCAATACACAAGTTTTCTGCTCGACCACCTGACCGCATCAGAAAACGACAAATCTGTTTTAAATAATGTTGACAGCAAAATTAAACACCAAACTCTTTTTCTCACAAGAGGGCGAATACAAAAAACACATTTGTACATCTTGGTTCCGGAAGTAGAGTTCCCATAAATTTTTATCATAACAAACTTTTTAATTTGAAACAAAAACGTATTTCAAAATAGGACAAAAAGA
>NC_068287.1:43846330-43891330 GCF_025860055.1 Xyrauchen texanus
CATACAGAACATACAGAACATACATGCATACAGAACATACATGCATACAGAACATACAGAACATACATGCATACAGAACATACAGAACATACATGCATACAGAACATACATGCATACAGAACATACAGAACATACAGAACATACATGCATACAGAACATACATGCATACAGAACAAACAGAACATACATGTATATTGCAAATATTATCATTGCTACGTTTAGATGAAGATATCAAACACTGCAATTGAACATATGAATATTGTTTTATAAGTACAGTTATAAGTGTGTGTGTGTGTGTGTGGTGGTGGTGGTGGTGGTGGTGGTGGGGGGGTTCCACTACACAGCAGGCAGGCATTTAAGAAATACATATTCAGCAATTTGCTGCAGCATGTGTGTCTTAATGGTTTTTGTATCTTAGTTTCATTTGTTTGTTTTCTGGGCTCTGAATGGATATCTTTCTTGTTTCCATGTTTAACGGGCACAACTGGCATTATAAAACCACTGGCAGCAGCTCTGGAAATAAACAAATCACAGCTTGAGAGAAAATAATAAAGAGAGTTTCTCCACAACAGATTTGTCACACAATTGCTCTGTGTCTTTATCTGTCTCTCTTTGTCTTCTGTGTTTCTCTATCAGCTCTGCTTATCAGTGTCATGTGTGATATTGGAAATCAGTGTGTGTGTGTGTGTGTGTGTGTCTTCCATCGTACCGAAATAGTATTAATCTGAAGTTTTCTGTTTGACTTTTCTCAACATATTAAAACTTTGATTATGTTTATGTAATCAAAGAGTAGGTTTGATCTTCATCTAAGTTACAATAATAAACAAACACAATCTGTTTTACTGTAACTAATATAACACACAAATTATAGTCATGAGTTGGCAAACCTGGCATCCGATTAATGACGAGATTGGAGGTGTGGGTTAGAGCTACTTTAACTTATAAAAAACACTTTGCATAACTCTAGAAAGGATTTCTAAGTTATCTTGAAGAGCTTTGATATTCATCTGTCCACACTTAGACAAATTACCTATGAATAGATGATTTAGTACTATAGCTACTCTCACTAGAAGTGGCCGTCCAGCAAATTTGACTCAATTGGCACACCGCAGAAATGCTCAGTGAGGAAAAAATGACAGATAAAGACTTGAAGAAATCATCGGAACGGGTAAACATCTCTGTTCATGAGTCTACTATACCAAAAACATTAAACAGGAATGGTGTTCATGGCAGGACACCATGAAGGAACCCGCTGCTCATTGTGTTCTTCTATACTTGTGACTTATGATGTAAACGAGATCACATTTTATGACCAATTAATGCAGAAACCAGCTAATTCCAAAGGGTTCACATACTTTTTCTCGCCTCTGTACTTTCATTCAATTCCACACGAAAAAGTATGGTAAAGTACACTAATTATAAATTAGGCGAATATTGTGTTCGAGAGGACAGCATGAAAGGATGTGCTCAACGTTGCCCCCTATAGGTGACAGACAATAAATACAGTGACATAAGGGGGAAGTGTGCAGACAACCCATCAATATACTGAAAGATAAAACTGCCTGTGAGATTCCTGATCGTTCCCATGGGAAACTGTCTGTTTAAAACTCTTACAGCCCATGTGTATGTGTACTCCTCTACACCGACTGTGGGAACCCTTCGTAGGGGACATCATTTCACATGTGACATGTCCCAGTCCAAAACCGTCAGACATTGATTTTACGGTGTTGATTTAGTGGGGTCAGGTTACAGGGTCAGGGTCTATCATCAGGGCCCTCTGCCTCTGTTTAAATGACTTATTCTTTACCCATTAGCACTTAGCAAACTTTCTTGAAGTGTGCTATCTTTTTACCTCTCTGTTTGAACTCTATTTATCATTTCTACACATATACAACACTGAGAAATAGAATGGCCAACAATGATCTGTGTAGACATTGTAGAATCTGAACCAGGTGGAAACTTCATTATCAGAGTCAGTTCTATAAATACGGTCAAACTGTGTCTCCGTGTGTGTGTGTGTGTGTGTGTGTGTGTGTGTGTGTGTGTGTGTGTGTGTGAGTGTGTTTGGCATCAGGACTTGAACACCTGGTAGGCCCAGTGGACACATTGTCTGTGCTGAATTTGAGGGCAAAACGGTGGAAATCATTAAACATACACAAACACACTCAGTAAATATAGCAGAAAAGATTAAAGCACTTTCTACATTGACTGAGTTAGTTTAAGCGTGATCTTGAAAATATGAAGTCAATTCTACATTCAAACGTAAACATTTGGGTTCTATCTTATAAGTAAATATTATTTATGATTGTTTGTTATTTGTACAATGTCATGTATTAATCCTAAAGTAGAAAACCTTGTCAGATTTATTTGCTAATTTGAGTAAATTTCACTGGTACATAAAATAAGTACATTTGACATAACTTTTCGAAGCTGGTGTTTCTAGCATGCTTCACTTTTTGCAAATTAACAAACATTTTTACTTAATATTCTTTACTTTATTTAACTTTCTTTACTTCACTTTTTTTACTTCACTGTACTTAAAAAAAGGTCTATGCATTCGCTACTCTCATGATTGTTTATTAAATATTTTTGCTAATTTCATGATTAATTTAGCTATTAATTAGAGTAAAGTACTCTCAGCTCCATTGTACTACACTGAACAAAATGACCAGTAAGATTTACTTAATTTAATTTCCCAAGTTTTTTGCACTGTTTTTCATGGTATAAAATGAAGAAAAATCTACTTTTAATAAGATATAGATCTAATTCACAGACATGAACACTTGTTGCACAAAACACCATCACAGTTAAATTTGAGTAGAAAATGAACTTCAGACTGCACAAAACAAGTATTTACCAAACGTAACAACAAAATTAACAGTAAAGAAATTTAAGTGAATACATTTAAGTGAATAAAGTTAGGTGATAAGTAAAAGTAAAGATAAGTGAATAAAGTTAATTAATAAAGTTAAGTAAAAGTAAGATAAGTAAATAAAGTTAGGTGATAAGTAAAAAAAAGATAAGCAAAAGTAAAGATAAGTGAATAAAGTTAAGTGAATAAAGTTAATTAATAAAGATAAGTGAATAAAGTTAAGTAAAATTAAAGATAAGTAAATAAAGTTAGGTGATAAGTAAAAAAAAGATAAGCAAAAGTAAAGATAAGTGAATAAAGTTAAGTGAATAAAGTTAGGTGATAAGTAAAAGTAAAGATAAGTGAATAAAGTTAAGTGAATAAAGTTAGGTGATAAGTAAAAGTAAAGATAAGTGAATAAAGTTAAGTAAATAAAGTTAGGTGATAAGTAAAAAAAAGATAAGCAAAAGTAAAGATAAGTGAATAAAGTTAGGTGATAAGTAAAAAAAGATAAGCAAAAGTAAAGATAAGTGAATAAAGTTAAGTGAATAAAGTTAATTAATAAAGATAAGTGAATAAAGTTAAGTAAAATTAAAGATAAGTAAATAAAGTTAGGTGATAAGTAAAAAAAGATAAGCAAAAGTAAAGATAAGTGAATAAAGTTAAGTGAATAAAGTTAATTAATAAAGATAAGTGAATAAAGTTAAGTAAAATTAAAGATAAGTAAATAAAGTTAGGTGATAAGTAAAAAAAGATAAGCAAAAGTAAAGATAAGTGAATAAAGTTAAGTGAATAAAGTTAGGTGATAAGTAAAAAAAGATAAGCAAAAGTAAAGATAAGTGAATAAAGTTAGGTGATAAGTAAAAGTAAAGATAAGTGAATAAAGTTAAGTGAATAAAGTTAGGTGATAAGTAAAAGTAAAGATAAGTGAATAAAGTTAAGTGAATAAAGTTAGGTGATAAGTAAAAGTAAAGATAAGTGAATAAAGTTAAGTGAATAAAGTTAAGTGAATAAAGTTAGGTGATAAGTAAAAGTAAAGATAAGTGAATAAAGTTAAGTGAATAAAGTTAGGTGATAAGTAAAAGTAAAGATAAGTGAATAAAGTTAAGTGAATAAAGTTAGGTGATAAGTAAAAGTAAAGATAAGTGAATAAAGTTAAGTGAATAAAGTTAAGTAAATAAAGTTAGGTGATAAGTAAAAAAAAGATAAGCAAAAGTAAAGATAAGTGAATAAAGTTAGGTGATAAGTAAAAGTAAAGATAAGTGAATAAAGTGAAGTGAATAAAGTTAAGTAAATAAAGTTAGGTGATAAGTAAAAAAAGATAAGCAAAAGTAAAGATAAGTGAATAAAGTTAAGTGAATAAAGTTAGGTGATAAGTAAAAGTAAAGATAAGTGAATAAAGTGAAGTGAATAAAGTTAAGTAAATAAAGTTAGGTGATAAGTAAAAAAAGATAAGTAAAAGTAAATATAAGTAAATAAAGTTAAGTGAATAAAGTTAAGTAAATAAAGTTAGGTGATAAGTAAAAGTAAAGATACGTAAATAAAGGTGATAAGTAAAAAAAGATAAGCAAAAGTAAAGATAAGTGAATAAAGTTAAGTGAAGAAAATAAATAAAGTTAAGTGAATAAAGTTAAGCGAAGAAAGTAAATAAAGTTAAGTGAAGAAAGTTAAGTGAATAAAGTTAAGTGAATAAAGTTAAGTGAAGAAAGTTAAGCGAAGAAAGTAAATAAAGTTAAGTGAAGAAAGTGAAGAAAGTTAAGTGAATAAAGTTAAGTGAATAAAGTTAAGTGAATAAAGTTAAGCGAAGAAAGTAAATAAAGTTAAGTGAAGAAAGTTAAGTGAATAAAGTTAAGTGAAGAAAGTTAAGCGAAGAAAGTAAAGAAAGTTAAGTGAAGAAAGTGAAGAAAGTTAAGTGAATAAAGTTAAGTGAATAAAGTTAAGCGAAGAAAGTAAATAAAGTTAAGTGAAGAAAGTTAAGAGAATAAAGTTAAGTGAATAAAGTTAAGTGAAGAAAGTTAAGCGAAGAAAGTAAAGAAAGTTAAGTGAAGAAAGTGAAGAAAGTTAAGTGAATAAAGTTAAGTGAATAAAGTTAAGTGAAGAAAGTAAATAAAGTTAAGTGAAGAAAGTTAAGTAAATAAAGTGAAGAAAGTAAATAAAGTTAAGTGAAGAAAGTGAAGAAAGTTAAGTGAATAAAGTTAAGTGAATAAAGTTAAGTGAATAAAGTTAAGCGAAGAAAGTAAATAAAGTTAAGTGAAGAAAGTTAAGTGAATAAAGTTAAGTAAAAGTAAGATAAGTAAATAAAGTTAGGTGATAAGTAAAAAAAAAGATAAGCAAAAGTAAAGATAAGTGAATAAAGTTAGGTGATAAGTAAAAAAAGATAAGCAAAAGTAAAGATAAGTGAATAAAGTTAAGTGAATAAAGTTAGGTGATAAGTAAAAGTAAAGATAAGTGAATAAAGTGAAGTGAATAAAGTTAAGTAAATAAAGTTAGGTGATAAGTAAAAAAAGATAAGTAAAAGTAAAGATAAGTAAATAAAGTTAAGTGAATAAAGTTAAGTAAATAAAGTTAGGTGATAAGTAAAAGTAAAGATACGTAAATAAAGGTGATAAGTAAAAAAAGATAAGCAAAAGTAAAGATAAGTGAATAAAGTTAAGTGAAGAAAATAAATAAAGTTAAGTGAATAAAGTTAAGCGAAGAAAGTAAATAAAGTTAAGTGAAGAAAGTTAAGTGAATAAAGTTAAGTGAAGAAAGTTAAGCGAAGAAAGTAAATAAAGTTAAGTGAAGAAAGTGAAGAAAGTTAAGTGAATAAAGTTAAGTGAATAAAGTTAAGTAAATAAAGTTAAGCGAAGAAAGTAAATAAAGTTAAGTGAAGAAAGTTAAGTGAATAAAGTTAAGTGAATAAAGTTAAGTGAAGAAAGTTAAGCGAAGAAAGTAAAGAAAGTTAAGTGAAGCAAGTGAAGAAAGTTAAGTGAATAAAGTTAAGTGAATAAAGTTAAGTGAAGAAAGTAAATAAAGTTAAGTGAAGAAAGTTAAGTAAATAAAGTGAAGAAAGTAAATAAAGTTAAGTGAAGAAAGTGAAGAAAGTTAAGTGAATAAAGTTAAGTGAATAAAGTTAAGCGAAGAAAGTAAATAAAGTTAAGTGAAGAAAGTTAAGTGAATAAAGTTAAGTGAAGAAAGTTAAGCGAAGAAAGTAAATAAAGTTAAGTGAAGAAAGTGAAGAAAGTTAAGTTAATAAAGTTAAGTGAAGAAAGTTAAGTGAATAAAGTTAAGTGAATAAAGTTAAGTGAAGAAAGTTAAGCGAAGAAAGTAAATAAAGTTAAGTGAAGAAAGTCAAGTGAATAAAGTTAAGTGAAGAAAGTTAAGCGAAGAAAGTAAATAAAGTTAAGTGAATAAAGTTAAGCGAAGAAAGTAAATAAAGTTAAGTGAAGAAAGTCAAGTGAATAAAGTTAAGTGAATAAAGTTAAGTGAAGAAAGTAAATAAAGTTAAGTGAATAAAGTTAAGTGAAGAAAGTAAATAAAGTTAAGTGAAGAAAGTGAATAAAGTTAAGTGAAGAAACTGAATAAAGTTAAGTGAAGAAAGTTAAGTGAAGAAAGTGAATAAAGTTAAGTGAATAAAGTTAAGTGAAGAAAGTGAATAAAGTTAAGTGAAGAAAGTGAATAAAGTTAAGTGAATAAAGTTAAGTGAAGAAAGTGAATAAAGTTAAGTGAATAATGTTAAGTGAAGAAAGTTAAGTGAAGAAAGTGAATAAAGTAAGTGAATAAAGTTAAGTGAAGAAAGTGAATAAAGATAAGTGAATAAAGTTAAGTGAATAAAGTAAGTGAATAAAGTTAAGTGAAGAAAGTTAAGTGAAGAAAGTGAATAAAGTAAGTGAATAAAGTTAAGTGAAGAAAGTTAAGTGAAGAAAGTGAATAAAGTTAAGTGAATAAAGTTAAGTGAAGAAAGTGAATAAAGTGAATAAAGTTAAGTGAAGAAAGTTAAGTGAAGAAAGTGAATAAAGTAAGTGAATAAAGTTAAGTGAAGAAAGTGAATAAAGTTAAGTGAATAAAGTTAAGTGAATAAAGTTAAGTGAATAAAGTGAATAAAGTTAAGTGAATAAAGTTAAGTGAAGAAAGTGAATAAAGTTAAGTGAATAAAGTTAAGTGAATAAAGTGAATAAAGTTAAGTGAAGAAAGTTAAGTGAAGAAAGTGAATAAAGTTAAGTGAAGAAAGTGAATAAAGTTAAGTGAATAAAGTTAAGTGAATAAAGTGAATAAAGTTAAGTGAAGAAAGTTAAGTGAATAAAGTTAAGTGAAGAAAGTGAATAAAGATAAGTGAATAAAGTTAAGTGAATAAAGTAAGTGAATAAAGTGAATAAAGTTAAGTGAATAAAGTTAAGTGAATAAAGTTAAGTGAAGAAAGTTAAGTGAAGAAAGTGAATAAAGTAAGTGAATAAAGTTAAGTGAAGAAAGTTAAGTGAAGAAAATGAATTAAGTTAAGTGAAGAAAGTTAAGTGAAGAAAGTGAATAAAGTGAATAAAGTTAAGTGAAGAAAGTGAATAAAGTTAAGTGAAGAAAGTGAATAAAGTTAAGTGAATAAAGTTAAGTGAAGAAAGTGAATAAAGTGAATAAAGTTAAGTGAAGAAAGTTAAGTGAAGAAAGTGAATAAAGTAAGTGAATAAAGTTAAGTGAAGAAAGTGAATAAAGTTAAGTGAATAAAGTTAAGTGAATAAAGTTAAGTGAATAAAGTGAATAAAGTTAAGTGAATAAAGTTAAGTGAAGAAAGTGAATAAAGTTAAGTGAATAAAGTTAAGTGAATAAAGTGAATAAAGTTAAGTGAAGAAAGTTAAGTGAAGAAAGTGAATAAAGTTAAGTGAAGAAAGTTAAGTGAAGAAAGTGAATAAAGTTAAGTGAATAAAGTTAAGTGAAGAAAGTTAAGTGAATAAAGTGAATAAAGTTAAGTGAAGAAAGTTAAGTGAATAAAGTTAAGTGAAGAAAGTGAATAAAGTTAAGTGAATAAAGTTAAGTGAATAAAGTGAATAAAGTTAAGTGAAGAAAGTGAATAAAGTTAAGTGAAGAAAGTTAAGTGAAGAAAGTTAAGTGAATAAAGTTAAGTGAAGAAAGTGAATAAAGTGAATAAAGTTAAGTGAAGAAAGTTAAGTGAAGAAAGTGAATAAAGTAAGTGAATAAAGTTAAGTGAAGAAAGTGAATAAAGTAAGTGAATAAAGTTAAGTGAAGAAAGTTAAGTGAATAAAGTGAATAAAGTTAAGTGAATAAAGTGAATAAAGTTAAGTGAATAAAGTTAAGTGAAGAAAGTGAATAAAGTTAAGTGAATAAAGTTAAGCGAAGAAAGTAAATAAAGTTAAGTGAAGAAAGTTAAGTGAATAAAGTTAAGTGAAGAAAGTTAAGCGAAGAAAGTAAATAAAGTTAAGTGAAGAAAGTGAAGAAAGTTAAGTGAATAAAGTTAAGTGAATAAAGTTAAGTGAAGAAAGTGAATAAAGTGAATAAAGTTAAGTGAATAAAGTTAAGTGAATAAAGTTAAGTGAATAAAGTGAATAAAGTTAAGTGAATAAAGTTAAGTGAAGAAAGTGAATAAAGTTAAGTGAATAAAGTTAAGTGAATAAAGTGAATAAAGTTAAGTGAAGAAAGTTAAGTGAAGAACGTTAAGTGAAGAACGTTAAGTGAAGAAAGTGAATAAAGTTAAGTGAAGAAAGTTAAGTGAAGAAAGTGAATAAAGTTAAGTGAATAAAGTTAAGTGAAGAAAGTGAATAAAGTTAAGTGAAGAAAGTTAAGTGAAGAAAGTTAAGTGAAGAAAGTAAATAAAGTTAAGTGAAGAAAGTTAAGTGAATAAAGTTAAGTGAATAAAGTTAAGTGAAGAAAGTGAATAAAGTTAAGTGAAGAAAGTTAAGTGAAGAAAGTTAAGTGAAGAAAGTGAATAAAGTTAAGTGAATAAAGTTAAGTGAAGAAAGTGAATAAAGTTAAGTGAATAAAGTTAAGTGAAGAAAGTTAAGTGAAGAAAGTGAATAAAGTTAAGTGAAGAAAGTGAATAAAGTTAAGTGAATAAAGTTAAGTGAAGAAAGTGAATAAAGTTAAGTGAATAAAGTTAAGTGAAGAAAGTTAAGTGAATAAAGTTAAGTGAAGAAAGTTAAGTGAAGAAAGTTAAGTGAATAAAGTTAAGTGAATAAAGTTAAGTGAAGAAAGTGAATAAAGTTAAGTGAAGAAAGTGAATAAAGTTAAGTGAATAAAGTTAAGTGAATAAAGTTAAGTGAAGAAAGTGAATAAAGTTAAGTGAATAAAGTTAAGTGAAGAAAGTTAAGTGAAGAAAGTGAATAAAGTTAAGTGAAGAAAGTGAATAAAGTTAAGTGAATAAAGTTAAGTGAAGAAAGTGAATAAAGTTAAGTGAAGAAAGTTAAGTGAAGAAAGTTAAGTGAAGAAAGTTAAGTGAAGAAAGTTAAGTGAAGAAAGTGAATAAAGTTAAGTGAATAAAGTTAAGTGAAGAAAGTTAAGTGAAGAAAGTTAAGTGAAGAAAGTGAATAAAGTTAAGTGAAGAAAGTGAATAAAGTTAAGTGAATAAAGTTAAGTGAAGAAAGTGAATAAAGTTAAGTGAATAAAGTTAAGTGAAGAAAGTTAAGTGAAGAAAGTTAAGTGAAGAAAGTGAATAAAGTTAAGTGAATAAAGTTAAGTGAAGAAAGTGAATAAAGTTAAGTGAATAAAGTTAAGTGAAGAAAGTTAAGTGAAGAAAGTGAATAAAGTTAAGTGAAGAAAGTGAATAAAGTTAAGTGAAGAAAGTTAAGTGAAGAAAGTGAATAAAGTTAAGTGAATAAAGTTAAGTGAAGAAAGTTAAGTGAATAAAGTAAGTGAATAAAGTTAAGTGAATAAAGTTAAGTGAATAAAGTTAAGTGAATAAAGTTAAGTGAAGAAAGTTAAGTGAAGAAAGTGAATAAAGTTAAGTGAAGAAAGTGAATAAAGTTAAGTGAATAAAGTTAAGTGAAGAAAGTGAATAAAGTTAAGTGAAGAAAGTGAATAAAGTTAAGTGAATAAAGTTAAGTGAAGAAAGTTAAGTGAATAAAGTTAAGTGAAGAAAGTTAAGTGAAGAAAGTTAAGTGAATAAAGTTAAGTGAAGAAAGTGAATAAAGTTAAGTGAAGAAAGTGAATAAAGTTAAGTGAATAAAGTTAAGTGAATAAAGTTAAGTGAAGAAAGTGAATAAAGTTAAGTGAATAAAGTTAAGTGAAGAAAGTTAAGTGAAGAAAGTGAATAAAGTTAAGTGAAGAAAGTGAATAAAGTTAAGTGAATAAAGTTAAGTGAAGAAAGTGAATAAAGTTAAGTGAAGAAAGTTAAGTGAAGAAAGTTAAGTGAAGAAAGTTAAGTGAAGAAAGTGAATAAAGTTAAGTGAATAAAGTTAAGTGAAGAAAGTTAAGTGAAGAAAGTTAAGTGAAGAAAGTGAATAAAGTTAAGTGAAGAAAGTGAATGAAAGTTAAGTGAAGAAAGTTAAGTGAAGAAAGTGAATAAAGTTAAGTGAAGAAAGTTAAGTGAAGAAAGTGAATAAAGTTAAGTGAAGAAAGTGAATAAAGTTAAGTGAAGAAAGTGAATAAAGTTAAGTGAATAAAGTTAAGTGAAGAAAGTGAATAAAGTTAAGTGAAGAAAGTGAAGAAAGTTAAGTGAATAAAGTTAAGTGAAGAAAGTTAAGTGAATAAAGTTAAGTGAAGAAAGTTAAGTGAAGAAAGTTAAGTGAATAAAGTTAAGTGAAGAAAGTGAATAAAGTTAAGTGAAGAAAGTTAAGTGAAGAAAGTGAATAAAGTTAAGTGAATAAAGTTAAGTGAAGAAAGTTAAGTGAATAAAGTAAGTGAATAAAATTAAGTGAATAAAGTTAAGTGAATAAAGTTAAGTGAATAAAGTTAAGTGAATAAAGTTAAGTGAAGAAAGTTAAGTGAAGAAAGTGAATAAAGTTAAGTGAAGAAAGTGAATAAAGTTAAGTGAATAAAGTTAAGTGAAGAAAGTGAATAAAGTTAAGTGAATAAAGTTAAGTGAATAAAGTTAAGTGAAGAAAGTTATGTAAATATTTACATAACTTTATAAAAATATTTTATTTTACACTACGTGCACTTGTATGTATTCTTACAGTGCAAGAAAGTACAGACTAATAGTGTTAACATGTACTTAATATGAGTTAGGACAAAGTAATTATATAGTACATGACTGTGGAGTAGTGTGAAGAACGTAAAGAAAGTACAAGCGAGTAAAAAAGAAAGAAAGAAAGAAAGGATCGTGAGAAATAACATGATAATATAGAGAAGATAATATGAAAATTAGAAATGAACAGAGAAAAGAAAAGGAGATCCCACACACACCTGATCAGCTGACAGAGACGTGAAACCACAACAGAAGAGAATCGCCACTAAACTGTTGGGAAGCCATCACTGGTTACTGGCCCACATCTGCTGTTCACACAAGCACTGGCGTTCCTTCTTTTTCCATTTTGCTTCCACTCACAAACCAGCACCAAAATGCCATTAAACTCTGATGAAGTTAGTTCATTTATCAGTCAACAAACTTCCTTTTAGGCAGGATTACATAACACTACTTCTAAAATCTGAACAGAATCTAAAAATAATAGGAATTACACACATAACGGCTTTATAAATGTTACAGACAAAAACTGGACATCACACACTCTACGACGAAGGACGAACATCACAAACTCACGAGGAAACACACAGTCCCGTTCAAAGAGACACGACAGATGTAAACAAACATGCATGATGGAGAACCCCTGTAAAACTTTATTTTAGGCAGACACACAGAGAGCGTGAGCTGATGCCAACCACAGACAGGTGTTGGGATACAAAGATGGTGATGGCTGTGGACTTCAACACACACACACACACACACACACACACACACACACACACACACACACACACACACACACACACACACACACACACACACACACACACACACACACACACACACTTTAGATTTATTTTGAGTGAACATGTACAGTTCAGCTGCGGCATCGTCTTTGAGCTAAACACACATATAATTGTTTACATGTTGCTGCCGTTCAATGTAATGCATCACAGATGTGCAGTCTGCATCTGTGCATTCTGTATGTGTGCGTTCAACACATATAAAGGCAAAACAGGGGCTATTCACATGCTTAAGCGTCACAGGGTGTATCTCTGTTTCACTGATGTCTGCATTCAAGACAATGGTATCTATAGTAACTGTTTCCCAGCGGGACGCATTTAGTCCAGTTTTGCGTCATTTAGTGGGTTAACACCACACGACTACAGGTGCAATTCCTCAGGCTAATCCATGCAGACGGATCACAGAGGAACACTGAATGATATAATAGTACTGAATGGTGGATGACATCACAACACTATTTGCATGATCCTTCCGTGCTGTTTTGTTCCTGTTTTGGCTCATCACACTATTTCCTTCTGAGTGTTTTTGTTAATATCTCCGAGGCCAAATATAAGTTCACTAACAAGAAATACAGTAAAAATAAGGGAGAAACAAAAATAGATTTAATGAATAAAAATAGTAAAAACTAAAATGTTGTTTCGTTCACTGTAAAGCTACTTTGAAGACATGCGTGTTGTAAAAATAATAACAGAACAAAAATATTTGCCAATATTTTCCATAAATATTTAAGACAATAGGTGAATGCAATTCAAAGTGTTTTACATAGAAATGATAAAGAAACAGAAAAATAAAGAAACAGATCTCGTTACATACTAACAAGAAATATACTAAAAATAAGAAAAATGGAAATAAAAATTTGATTTAAAAATATATTCTATTGAATAACAATAATAAACACTAAATTCAAATTTTACTAGCAGCTACTAAAACTTCTACTACTACTAATAGTACTATATTTATTTTCCATTTTAACGTTTTAATATATACATTTGTTTGCATTTAATAATAAATAATATGCATTAAATAATAAATAATATGCATTAAATAATAAATAATATGCATTAAATAATAAATAATATACATTAAATAATAAATAATATGCATTAAATAATAAATAATATGCATTAAATAATAAATAATATACATTAAATAATAAATAATATGCATTATTTATTTTTTAAATACTCAAAGCCTTTATATAATTTTTATTAAACATTTTCACGTATGCTTAAAAAGCACAAACACTTTCTAACATGCATTTCAAATAAATATATTTGATTATTTATTGAAATTAAAAAAAATACATCATAATAATTCGCTATTTTTATATAATTTACTATTTATATAATAATAATAATCATTTACGAATGTAATATACATGTTTAACATTTGAGTTATTTTTAAAATACTAATAGCTAATAATTTTTCTTTAGTTAAACTTCTTATGCCCCAAACAGCACACATATGTAAATTAAAAGTAAGCAAAATAAATAAATAAATTAATTAATAAAAGCACAAATGTCAGTGTACCAGTCTGGCGAGTTCCCACTGGCAGCGCTTCCCTTGTGCTGCGCGCGCAGTGTGCAGACGGTGGCCACGCGCGCTCCCGCCGCTCCTCCCCGTCTGAACTTATAGCGCTCGGCGCTCGCCGATCCACAAAACACAGCATCGGAGCAGCGGACAAGTTGAAGTTTCGTTCCGCGGACACTTGGCGCGCGCGCCTTTACGCGGACACTTCCCAAAGGGACTTTCTATCGAAACCATAACAGCTTTCCTCGCGCGTATGAGAAGTGTAGTTGTTATAAAGTTGGGAGAGAAACCCGAGGACTTGGATAAGTAAACGCAGGACTGACGGAACGCATTCGGGACTCTCGCGGTGCGTTATTACCGCTGATGCGCTCGAGCTGGTGAGTGATACGTGAAAAGCGTGAAACAGGCGAGAATGAATATGTGTGTGTGTGTGTGTGTGTGTGTGTGTAGAGTGCATTACTGTACATTTCCCAACCCAAATCCACTTTAAACTTCTCAGGGAAGCTTATGCACAGCAAAACTACCCATATGAATTATATCAAGTCATCTTTGCACTATGCATTTATTCATTTACCAGAAGGAACACTAACACACATGCAACTCAAACAGGACTCAACAAAAAGTGTTGCAACAAAATCTCAAAGCTGGCCAATAATTGTATAAACATTGCATTGGTTAAATAGCTGGACAGGGGTCAGTTAGAAGTATAGAGGATGGATGGAGAGCTTCAAATGTGAAACAGTCTAACGGTGCATGCTTTTGCACACCTTTAACTTGTGCATATTACCAGCTCCAAACACCCAGAATAGTCCCAGATCTAACTTTAGTACATATATATCGTTACACATAAACATGGTTTTTAAATGGTATATAATCTTTGTGGAATAAATGAAAAGCTTTGCACGACCAACACAAACTGGAAATGAACTGGTAACTTGACCACAGCTGGACAATAACATCTCATAGCAGCTTATTTTGGTGCAGTTTGGCTTGATTTAAGGAGTGCGTCCCACATCAAACTCTGGCAGTCTTATGGTTCGACAAACAAATGTCTATAAACAGGTTTAATTTGGTCTGCCCGACAGGAGTTCAAAGGTACTGCCGGTGACTCAAAGACCAATCTGTTTAGTCACACGAGGCATAAAGAAGATTAAATGTTATAACTTCGGCTTTTATTTCACGTTTCACATTCTTATGCAGTGCCACGTCTAAAATTAGCCCAAGAAGAAGGAAGTATTAAAAACGTCTTGGCGTAGTCATAGAAATGTCAGAAAATACACAATGTGTAATGTACCGAATATAGAACAGAGGGAAACATTAAAACAAAGGTTCAATGCATGAAGAACAGACATGAATATGTGCTGCATACATCTCTTTATTACCAAACAGGTGCACACATGATTAACTATGAGTCTGACCAGCATCACAAACAGACAAAACACTGTGTTGGACTTCTTCAAACCAAAAAGCGACCAGATATTCACATGCAACAGGTCTTAGTTTGAATGCATGTCCGAACGTCTGATTTCGAGATTTGAAGATCTTTGCATTTAAAGCCTGAAGTAGACGTAACGGATGTGTCTGTTCTGCATATTTATCTCTCATATCTATTGCGGTGTTTAGCAAAGCTGATATGTAAAACAGCTGCCTTGTGACTAGTGTCATTTAAACATCTGATAAGCATCTTTGGCTGCCTGAAAACAGGCACAAAATGTTGTTTAATCCAGTTTAAATAGGGATGCGTATGACTTTCTGTCTTCTGCTGAACACAAATAGAGAGTTTTAGAAGAATATCTCAAATCTGTAGGTCCATAAAATGCAAGTGAATGGTGTCGAGAACTTTGAAGCTCCAAAAAGCACATAAAGGCAGCATAAAAGTACATTTACATTTATGTATGTGGCAGATGCTTTTATCCAAAGTGACTTACAGTGCACTTATTACAGGGACAATCCCCCCCGGAGCAACCTGGAGTTAAGTGCATTGCTCAAGGACACAATAGTGGTGGCTGTGGGGATCGAACCAGCAACCTTCTGATTACCAGTTATGTGCTTTAGCCCACTACGCCACCACCACTCAAGTAATCCATACGACTCAAGCGCTCCAAGTCTTCAGAAGCGATATGAAAGGTGTGGTTGAGAAACAGATCAATATTTATTTACTTTAAAATTTTCCAGTAGGCGTTGATATGCACAAAGAATGCGAATCGAACTCTTAGGAGAGACGCGTGATTGGGAGGGCTGTTTAAAAGTCGAGATTTACAGTAAAAAATGACTTAAATATGAATCTGGATATCAACCACACCTATCATGACGCTTCTGAACACTTGGATTTAACCACTGGAGTCTTATGGATTTCTTTCATGCTGACTTTATGTGCTTTTTGGAGCTTCAAAGTTTCGAAACATGGATCATTTGCATTGTACGGACCTACAGAGCTGAGAAACTCTTCTAAAAATCTTTGTGTTCTGCTGAAGAAAGAAAGTCACACATATCTGGGATGGCATGAGTGTGAGTAAATGATGAGAGAATTTACCACATTTTTGGGTGTACTGTCCCTTTAAATGTCATATAAATCAGCCCAGAATAGGGGAGATAGTGTAGACATTGAAAAGACCAAACGGAAGGTGAGAGAACACTGTGCAATGGGATATGAGGTAAACACAGGATATGAGAAAAGATGAAACTGGAGGGGAAAGCAAATATTCCTCCATCCGAGAGACTTCATTAAAGAGATTTGAGGCAGACGCTTGGAGGCACCAAATACGTATGCCTTTCTAAATCTAAAGAATGTCCGTAAATAAGACTCAAGACTTATTATGTCTTCAAAACACTTGGAATATAGTGCAAAATGTAAAAGTGTGACGACGCCATCATTAGCGTTTGTTAAGGGTAATGGCTGGATTTGCCGTGTTGTAGCAGTAATACATTTCATTTAACCTGAAATGATCCTCTCATTATCCAATCTGTAGAACAATAAGCTCTTGTTTCATGAGGAACATTTGATATCGCTGCTAGATTTTGTGTCTAGCGTTTGAAGGAGACAAGACAAGCCCGGCGTGCCAGCTTCCCTCACACTGTCAAAATAACATCCCCATGGTATTTCCCCCCATTTGGTCCAAACACTCTCACTCAGTGCAGAACAGAACCAAACACACAGATCTGCCAAGAAAAACAGGGGCATCGTAAAAGCTTTTTTGAGTCTGTACTGCAGTTTTACTCTCCATGACCATTATTAAAAATGACTCTGAGGTTTTTGAATGAGCCAAATCGTTTGATTTCTTAAGGCCAAAGTATACTTCTGTTGCCTGCGTTACTTATCGACTGTGCAGTCCTCGTTTGTGCGCATCGTCGGCGCATGCACCTGCTGTTGACGGCACTTAAAGAGTATAATAATGCAGTCGTAGTCGTAGCGTATACTTTGGCAACGCGATTGACTGGCGCAATCCGATACGGAACACAGAAAAACGAAGTATACCCGGCCATTACGAATTCGCTAATTCGTCCTACCTATTAAAACTGATAATGCTAATTATTAAAAACGATTATTAATAAAAATAATTATGTTTTCGTATGAGGCAACTCGTAGGATTTCGCCATCTTGTACTAAATAATAAAAACGATAACAATTATTATAAAAAATTATAAAAAATAATTACGATTATAATAATATAATATAATATAATCGTATGCTTTTGTACGAGCAAACTAGTACTATTTCGCCATCTCGTACTAATAATTAAAAATGATTAAAATTATTATTAAATTATTTTTATTAATAATTATTAATAAAGATTACCAGGTTTAGAAATAAATTTAGGAAAAATTGTAATAACAAGTATAAGTATTAAATATGATTACGAGGTTCTAGTACGAGCCAACTCATATGATTTTTGCCTCTTATGCTAATTATTAAAAACTATTTTGATTATTAATAAAAAAATTATTACAAATGATTATGAGGTTTAGAGATTAATTTAGGAAAAATTTTAATAACATTGCCTGTCGTTCGTAAATTTTTCTCAAAGGGAGTAAAAGTCCCATGTAAACTCGTATGAGTTCGCCATCTCGTACTAATAATTACAAAACAATTACAATTATTATTAAAAATGATTAAAAACGATTACGAGGTTTTTGTACAAGCTAACTAGTATGATATGGTATGATTTCGGCCTCTTATACAAATTATTAAAAACAATTACGATAATTAATACAAATGATTCTAAACGATTATGAGGTTTAAATATACATTTAAGAACATTTTAAAACATCGTTAGTCAGTTCGTACATTTTCTCAAAGGGAGTAAAAGTTTATTATGTTGTACGAGCAAACTAGTACGACTTAACGATTTTGGCATCTCGCACTAATAATTAAAATTATAATAATTATTATTAAAAATTTTTTTTATTAATAAGTATTAAAGACGATTACGAGGTTCTAGTACGAGCCAACTTGATGATTTTTGCTTCTTATACTAATTATTAAAAACTATTTTGATTATTAATACAAATTATTACAAATGATTACGAGGTTTAGAGATTAATTTAGGAAATATTTTAATAAAATTGCCTGTTGTTTGTAAATTTTTCACAAAGGGAGTAAAAGTCCCAAAAGTTTGTTTTTGTACGAGCAAACTAGTACTATTTCGCCATCTCGCACTAATAATTAAAAATTACTACAATTATTATTAAAACAATTTTTATTAATAATTATTAAAAAAGATTACCAGGTTTAGAAATACATTTAGGAAAAATTGTAATAACTTGTTTATCATTCGTAATTTTTCTCAAAGGGAGTAAAAGTTTATGTTTTTGTACGAGCAAACTAGTACGACTTTTAGCGATTTTGGCATCTCGCACTAATAATTAAAATTATAATAATTATTATTAAAAACTATTTTTATTAATAAGTATTAAAGACGATTACGAGGTTCTAGTATGAGCCAACTTGATGATTTTTGCCTCTTATACTAATTATTAAAAACTATTTAGATTGCTAATAAAAATTATTACAAATGATTACGAGGTTTAGAGATTAATTTAGAATGTTTAAATTTTAATAACACTGTTGTTCGTAAATTTTGTAAAAGTTGCATGTTTTTGTACGAGCAAACTAGTACAATTTTGCCATCTCTTACTAATAATGAAATCAATTACAATTGTTATTAAAACAATTCTGCATGAATAATTATTAATCTCTGAGGGAGTATAAATCGTATGCTTTTGTATGAGCCAACTCGTATGATTTCGTCATCTCGTACTTTTATTATGAGACCAGGTTGGACTTAATTCCTTGGAACACAAAAGGAGATGTTAGGCAGTATGTTTGCCTCAGTCACATCCCACTCATCCCCAGTCTGGAACAACTGAACTGGCACAAACATTTGAACATTGCCACTTACACAACAAGTCTTTAACAGTGGGGTTGAATTGGCACTGGGCACAATTTGATGAATGTTCCCAAGCTCTTGTTTCCAAATGAGTGGATTTGCAGCGTCTTGCTGTTTTTGGTACTCTTTTACACCAATTAGCCAGCATCTCTGCAAGCCTGTCCTTCACAACAGCGAGATTAAGAGGTTAGAAGTCAGTGTAAGTGGAGCCAGGGGCGGGGGTTGACAGGGTGGAGGGGCGAAGAGAGAGAATGGAGAGACAGGGTTAGTCAAACAGCGGGTGGCTTAAGGGATTTGACGGGTAGAAACAGCAACACATAAGAAAGAATGCGTGAGCGTGCAAAGGAAAGTCGCAAAAGACCATCAGAACGGGTCCAAACGAACCCAATCAGTGATGACAGAACTATTCCTTCAAAACGTTTTTTGAACAGGAGCTTTCAGGAGAAATCAAGACCGTCCAGGTGTCTAGGCTTTAGCGCTCTTAAATCAACCCTCAGGCTTAAAAGAGCCACAAAGCCGTGCTGACCAAGCAGAGTATGTGCGTGCAGCCCAAACCATCCACAAATCCTGCCAAGCCAAATTGAAGAGGACCTTGATGAATGGGGCCCAAACGATGCATTCTGAAGAACCACATCAAACTTTCCTTTAAGTACACACACACGCGATGGTTTCAGGCTTCTCGGTTGTTGCTCATACCCTAAATAACTTGAAAAGACGGCCATTCATCAAACTCTTGCAGGCATCGGGCTATACTTTACCTCTCGCTTTGTCCAGACTGATCTCACGGTGAATTTGGTGATAGTAGGTTGAAAGTTCTCCAGCTGAAATCAGTCTGTGCTAACCGAATTCGAAGCACCGCATCCTACTAATATGACGTCTTTTAGCATATTGTGTTGCAGGGAAGTTTGCATATTTACAGTTTGCATGTTGCACTATTTGGTCCACTATGAATACGACAAGAATCAAACAAATGCTGGTTGGTCCACAAACCAATTTCCCATCCGAAAACGACGGGAGGGGGTGCACATCCGCGCGAGCCGCCACAAATTTAGCCAGGCTGTAAAAAAAGAAAACGACTTTAATCTAAGGTTGTAATTACCTCCTGACTGAACTGCAATTAGGAAATGAGACGCTCAGACCAAAGACGCAGAACAGCAGCTCAAGAGCTCAGCAGCATCCAACCACGGCCCTGAACTCTACGCTAGGGTCACTCGACCGCTTGCTATTAATGGCTGCTGCGAATTCAAACAAATTGCCAGACGAACATTAACTCATTTGAATTCACCCACAAACTGAGAAGTGCAGAATAAGTGTTAGTTTAGCATTTTCTTGTTTAATATTTGGATTTGGTGGTCTGGTTTGGTAGATGATGTGTGTGGGTTGGTGTTTGTTTGAGGTTCAGCGGGCAGCGTTAAGTCGTGAGTGTCGATAAACTTTGTGTGCACCGTATGCACAAACACACACTTAGCACCGTGGGGTTATGCAGCAAACACACATGCCTACGTGCAAGTCCACCTTCAGTACACATATACTAGGGCCATATCTCTGACACGCGTGCCGTCATGCCGCGCTTCCCTTGCAGCTATTACAGTAGAGGTTAACGACACTCTTATCTGTTTTCACCTGGCCATTCTGTACGTGCGCTTGCTAGCAAAACAGTTATCAATACCTACACTGACAAATCTGATAAATATGTTTCCTTGTAACTTGCAGTGTGCTACTTTAAATCATTACTCCTTTGTCAAAGACATTTTGGGAGTCATATCTTAAAATTTAAATTGTGGATATAGCGCCAAGTTATAAATGTATCAAAATACCATATTATTACCATCTGAGACCCTCACTGTATCACAAATACCATATTATTACCATCTGATACATCACTGTATCACAAATACCATATTATTACCATCTGATACCATCACTGTATCACAAATACCATATTATTACCATCTGATACCATCACTGTATCACAAATACCATATTATTACCATCTGATACCATCACTGTATCACAAATACCATATTATTACCATCTGATACCATCACTGTATCACAAATACCATATTATTACCATCTGATACCATCACTGTATCACAAATACCATATTATTACCATCTGATACCATCACTGTATCACAAATACCATATTATTGCCATCTGATACCATCACTGTATCACAAATACCATATTATTGCCATCTGATACCATCACTGTATCACAAATACCATATTATTGCCATCTGATACCATCACTGTATCACAAATACCATATTATTACCATCTGATACCATCACTGTATCACAAATACCATATTATTGCCATCTGATACCATCACTGTATCACAAATACCATATTATTGCCATCTGATACCATCACTGTATCACAAATACCATATTATTACAATCTGATACCATCACTGTATCACAAATACCATATTATTAACATCTGATACCATCACTGTATCACAAATACCATATTATTGCCATCTGATACCATCACTGTATCACAAATACCATATTATTGCCATCTGATACCATCACTGTATCACAAATACCATATTATTACCATCTGATACCATCACTGTATCACAAATACCATATTATTACCATCTGATACCATCACTGTATCACAAATACCATATTATTGCCATCTGATACCATCACTGTATCACAAATACCATATTATTGCCATCTGATACCATCACTGTATCACAAATACCATATTATTACCATCTGATACCATCACTGTATCACAAATACCATATTATTGCCATCTGATACCATCACTGTATCACAAATACCATATTATTACCATCTGATACCATCACTGTATCACAAATACCATATTATTGCCATCTGATACCATCACTGTATCACAAATACCATATTATTGCCATCTGATACCATCACTGTATCACAAATACCATATTATTGCCATCTGATACCATCACTGTATCACAAATACCATATTATTACCATCTGATACCATCACTGTATCACAAATACCATATTATTGCCATCTGATACCATCACTGTATCACAAATACCATATTATTACCATCTGATACCATCACTGTATCACAAATACCATATTATTGCCATCTGATACCATCACTGTATCACAAATACCATATTATTGCCATCTGATCCCATCACTGTATCACACATACCATATTATTACCATCTGATCCCATCACTGTATCACAAATACCATATTATTACCATCTGATCCCATCACTGTATCACACATACCATATTATTACCATCTGATACCATCACTGTATCACACATACCATATAATTAACATCTGATACCATCACTGTATCACAAATACCATATTATTACCATCTGATACCATCACTGTATCACAAATACCATATTATTACCATCTGATCCCATCACTGTATCACAAATACCATATTATTACCATCTGATACCATCACTGTATCACAAATACCATATTATTACCATCTGATACCATCATTGTATCACAAATACCATATTATTACCATCTGATCCCATCACTGTATCACAAATACCATATTATTACCATCTGATCCCATCACTGTATCACAAATACCATATTATTACCATCTGATACCATCACTGTATCACAAATACCATATTATTACCATCTGATACCATCATTGTATCACAAATACCATATTATTACCATCTGATACCATCACTGTATCACACATACCATATTATTACCATCTGATCCCATCACTGTATCACAAATACCATATTATTACCATCTGATCCCATCACTGTATCACACATACCATATTATTACCATCTGATACCATCACTGTATCACACATACCATATAATTAACATCTGATACCATCACTGTATCACAAATACCATATTATTACCATCTGATACCATCACTGTATCACAAATACCATATTATTACCATCTGATACCATCACTGTATCACAAATACCATATAATTAACATCTGATACCATCACTGTATCACAAATACCATATTATTACCATCTGATACCATCACTGTATCACAAATACCATATTATTACCATCTGATCCCATCACTGTATCACAAATACCATATTATTACCATCTGATCCCATCACTGTATCACAAATACCATATTATTACCATCTGATACCATCATTGTATCACAAATACCATATTATTACCATCTGATACCATCATTGTATCATGCTATATATTAAGGAATCATAGTATTACATCGTATATCATTATATATCAAGATACAATCACTGCAGCATGGTATATATATTAAATTACCATGGTATTCACATTTAATACATCACTGTTCCATAATATATTTGGGAAAAAAAAAATGTATTATACTTTTAATACATCACATGGCACTGACCAGAACTTTTTGTGTAAAGCTGGTAAATACAGCTGTAGATGTCACTGATTTCACAACCCTCTAAGAAACATCACATATCTGATTGCGTTATTTTGGAGTCGTTTTGGACTGGCGCAATATAAACAAACCACTTCATTGAGTTTCATTTTGAATTTTACATCTCACTGGAGGTAATTTAACAGCACTGATTGAATTTGTATTACATTTATTGGTATTTTGTCAAGAAGGATTGTAGAATTGTTATTTCAAGATTAACAACACACAAACACACATTTTCTTAGTCATGCGTGTCACAGTGATTCATTAAACTGCGCCTCAAAGTAGAGGTTTAAATATGACTCATTGACGTGCCTCTACAAATCAGCAATACCTGAAATGAGAGACACCGGCCTACACGTGTCAGGCACACACTCGGTCATAAGGTGCGACTGCATGGGATATCTCTGTATGTGCTGCGGTATCTCGCAGGGACTAGCTCTGGAACAGTTTGAGAGTGAGACATTTTTGGGTCGCTCTGTAGTGGCCAGAACTCATCTGCTGACAAGATGGGCAAATTGTAGATGTCAACAGCTTATACATATAAACTACTTTGATTAAAAAAGGCAGACAGAAATGTTATTCTGTACCATGATGTATGAATACTACCGTTTAAATACTATATCATTATTAATGACAATTCATTTACTTCTTTTTTATTTACTTTTTATATTGGGGTGATATTGGATCCAGATGCAGATTGGTGCTTTAAAGAATGCCACAGTATTTCCACCCCAGCTTTCCACATAATCTGCCACAGGGCACATCATGTGGGTGTTTTGGATTGTATGTTACTCAATGACAAGCCTTTCAACACACATGCAATGCCTGAACTGTGTGTGTGTGTGTGTGTGTGTGTGTGTGTGTGTGTGTGTGTGTGTGTGTGTGTGTGTGTGTGTGTGTGTGTCAGATAAACACTACTGGCCTCTGCAATGCTTCACTTGACTGCATTCGACACCTGCTGAGAATCTGCAGAGTTAAAATGACAGCACTCTGCTCACTCACTTTCCATCTCAAAAATCGAGCTGACGTTACCTTAACAGGCATAAAGCTACAGTTAGCTTTGTTTTCCTGCTTGACTGTCAATCACCTAAAGAGTCCCTTCTGTTCAGGGAGTTCCACAAATGTGTAAAATGTGAAGGAATGCAAGAAGCTGAAAAGGAAAGACAAAAAAGAAAAGTAGATTTTGACATTTTCAGGAGAAAACTTGAGTGGTTGTTCCCATGCAAAAATTGTAGTTCTGACTGGTTGCTAGGGCATTGCTAGGTGGTTGCTAAACTGTTCTGAGTGGTTTTGGCACGTTACTACTGCATGGTGTTCAGAGTGGTTGCTAGGGCATTGTTACGTGTGTTCTATGTGGTTGGCTTGTTGCTAATGCCAGGGTTATTGACTGCTAAGCCATAGCTAGGTGGTAGCTAAAATGTTGTGAGTGGTTTTCGGCATGTTGCTAATGCTATGTTAATCTGGTTGTTAAGGCATTGCTAGGTGTTTTTTTTATTTTATTTGGAATGCCCAATTCCCAATTCCCAATGTGCTTTTTAAGTCCTCGTGGTGGAGTAGTGATTCGCCTCAATCCCGGGTGGAGGAGGACGAATCGCAGCTGCCTCCGCATCTGAGAACGTCAACCCGCGCATCTTATAACGTGGCTTGTTGAGCGCGTTGCCGCGCGCATGTGGAGGCTCACATTATAGCAAGGTTACCCCATGTGACTCTACCCTCCCTAGCAACTGGGCCAATTTGGTTGCTCGGGAGACCTGGCTGGAGTCAGGACACCCTGGGATTTGAGCTAGCAAGGTGTGGTAGCCAGTGTCTTTACCACTGAGCTACCCAGGCCCCCGCTAGGTGGTTGTTAAAGTGTTTTTTTTTTACACGTTACTAATGCTAGGGTGTTGCTAGGGCATTGCTAGAGGTTGGTAAAGTGTTCCAAGTGGTGTCTGGCATGTTGGTAATGCTAGGGCATAGTGAGTGATTGCTAAGGTATTGCTAGGAGGTAGATACAAATGTATTTTCTTTTTTTTTGTCACGTTAGTAATACTAGGGCTTTCCAACTGTTTGCTAGGCCATTGCTAGTGGCTGGTAAAGTATTCTGAGTGGTTGCTAGGGCATTGCTAGTGGTAGCTAAAATGTTGTGAGTGCTTTTTGTCATGTTACGAATGCTAGGGCTTTCCGATTGTTTGCTAGGGCAGCACTAGTGGTTGTTAAAGTGTTTGAAGTGGTTTTTGGTGGCATGTTGTTAATGCAACGGTGATGTAAGTGATTGATAAGGCATTGCAAGGTGATAGCTAAAATGTGGTGATTGGTTTTAGGGTGTTGCTAATTCTAGGGTGACCTGACTGATTGCTAAGGCATTGCTAGGTTGTTGCTAATGTGTTCTCAGGTCAACACATAGCTAATGTTAGGGTGTTCTGAGTGGTTGCTAGATGGCTTCTTACTGGCCAAATCTAAAGATCCCACCCCCAGATCTATCGGGGGCCAATTGCTTCAAAATTTGAAGGCTAATTATTGGATCAATACAGGTAAACGTCATATTATGCGACTATGCATTCCTTTACAACCTACTAGTTAAGTCTTGCCTTAAGAACAGGTGGTGCAACCAAATTAAGCACTGACTTAGTTACAAACGTCCCAACTTACGTGAGACCTTACGCACAGCTGGTGCAACCCTACCCTGGTCTCTAGATATGGCTCGGGCCCCTCCGACAATGTAAGTCATGGATTTTTTCACTCCATTTGTGAACTATCGCCAGGGGAAAATCACTTAGTCACCAAGTCTGATCACTTAGAGTTAGTGTTCAAATACAAACTCAAATTATGAGCAATAGTAATAGTAATTCTTGCCATAGCAAAACCACAAATTAAAGAGTGTGGAGATATTTTACCATCTGTTGGACACAAACATCCAGAGACAGGCCCCTACGTGTGCCCACCATTTTCCTTCCCCATAAGTGCTCTTCCTAAAACATTCCAGCCGCTGCCTACAGTTGGACATACAGCTACCTGACGCTGTCTGATTCTATGTCCTTCTCCTCCTCTTACAGAGCTAACAGAAGGTGTAGAGTGAAGGGGAAAGAGGAGTGGACAAGAGGAGAAGAACTGTCCCGTCATACACTCTGGTGAGTTTTGAAAGCAGGCGGTATGTGACAACACTTTGGGGAAAAATATCAGAATGCCGTCGACCCTGACTAAGGTCTGTTAGTGTTTACTGGAGCATGGGAGTCAGAGTTTAGAACTCACTTAAATGATCTGGCACGCCAAGCTTCCAAAACCACACATTTGGCTGAAGTTGTCGAATAAACCACAAAACATCCCGTTTCAATAAGCCCCCTCTCAAATTAGTTTGAGAATTTAATGAAAAGTTGCCTAGTAATCAAGTGTGTGTTTGTGAGCATATGGAATGCAATCGTGCTGAGGAAGGAGGTAAAGTACCCAGAGGTGTTCAAGTTTAGTTCCACCTCTAATCAAACACACCTGAAGAAGCTAATCAGGGTCTTTGAGTACACTGGAAAATTACAGTCAGTTTTGTAAACGTTCACCCGCTGTAGGATAGGACTGTATCTAAATTTGCATAGTTCGATTTTACATACACTTTACATTTATTCATATAGCAGACGCTTTTATGCAAAGTGACTTTCAAAGGAGAAATTCACATGTTTTTGCATCCATAAGCAATGGTTTTAATTGATTTTTAATCAATTCAGCACCTCACTGTTTTTCAGCTTTTGACTTAATCACCAGCAGTCCAAGTCTTCAAGGCAGGTCGGCCTTCTTTGGCCTCGTGGTGTGGTCGTGTTTGTAAAAAGGCAGGGGAGGGTGTCTATTGAAGCATTTATGTAAGTTTATGAGGGGGCGTTCCACAGCCTGGCCAAGCATATCAGCAGCAGTCAAGACTTGAGCATTTTTAATGGGGTTGGGGGTTCTTGTATTGTACCACCTTAAGTCAGACAAGCACTTTTGCCGAACTGCCCCTCACCTGTCCCAAAAAACCCAGCAATGGCCTCAGTTTGAGAGTGTGTTAATTACTTTGTATCCTGTTTTCCCCTTGAACTGGACATAATAAGACAACATATAAAAGACTATTCAGAGTGGGTTTAACCACGCAAACTGTCTAGCAGCTAAAGCACACCATGCTGTTAGCATGCTAATTAAAACACTGCTGTTAAAAATGAAAAACTGAAGACAAGAAAAAAAAAACTGCAAAAAAATCCAAATAAACGTATTAATCGACTAGTCCCTAGTACTCACAAACATTTTTGCAGCTAAAGGAATTTATCCCCGGCCCAAGCAGTAATAAATTCCTCCTATTCTGGAAGCAGCATCTGTCAACACTATATCTTTCCGCCCAAGTCTTCAAGTTGTTGCTTAGCATTAAAGCTGAAGCGACGTTACTTGATACTCCAGTGCATAGTGACATCCTGCTCATATTTGTTTTACACCAAGCTCGCAAGTTCTCCTACATATCCAGTTCACCCTGAGCCTTGTACGTACCCGTGTGTGTTAGTGTTTGGATTTGTTTCTCAACCAACCCTCAAGAGCTTGAGTCTATATTGCAGTCATTTACACAAGACGAGAGAGAAGGTGTTACGATAGATTTAGCACCATCCTAAACCCCACTGACAGCAAAATGCTAAGATTGAACAAACCTAAACACACGGTTAGACAAACACAGGCAAACTGAGCCATGTGCACACCAGCCCTACATATACGTACAAATGTTTATACTCAAATAAAAACTACTGATCATACATGTGACACTCCAGGCCCCATGTGCTTCACCGATTAGCAACAGAATGACTTACGGATATACAACACATGCAGTTTCCATCCACTAACCCTCACACTTACGAGTAGAACAGAAAACAAAGGACCGTCTCTGTGTGATGATGGATGGGTAAGCTTGAAGAGGCACCTGGGATTGGTCAAATTCAATTGGGCAAAGTGTTTAAAGCAGGGAAGACTGTTTACAGAGTGCATGGTTAGCGTGTACAAGGATGTGTATATTGGGAATCGAGAGGCCTCTTTCGACTCTTCTACTCTTCACGAATCCTCCTCTCTCTTTGTACCTTTAGGCTTAAACGGCTCTCAGGTCTCTGCGGAGACGTCTGAGGAAAAGTTATGAAGTCGTGCCGTGAGTGTTATACCCGCCAGGACACTTAAGAGGTCCACGGCCTCTGATTTCTGGAGGCACCCAAAAACTGAAAACTTGGCAGTCTTATTCACTAATTACTGTATAAAAGTACATGCAACATAAAGCGAATCATCCCAAAGAAGGCAGTCAGATGGCGAACCTTTTAAGTGGTCGCCAAAGTTGACATTGCGTACCACCCCATAAATGGGTAGCTGCGCTCCTGAGTGTCCATGAATGCACGGTTACATCATCTACACAAGACACGACCAGTGTTGTACGTATAGAAGTTGACATGCACGGACAATCAGCTTTGAGCTGTAGCGTCAAGCGTGTGCATTGAAATTGAACGGGTTGTTCCTAAACGATAGTAGAAAGCATCATTGGTTACAACTGGAGGTTGTTTGATGAGCATTGTGCTGCTTATGTATGGTGTAGACAGGGTGTTAGTGAGTAAGGCTCTTTGTTTTCTGGCATGCACCTGATAGAAAGTGTTGCTAGTTGAAACGTGTTGATAGACAGCTCAGGTATAAGCTCTCCGAGACAATGGACTCGCATGACCAGCAACCAAAGACTTTATCTGGTGACCCATCCATCTTGCGCATCTAAGCTGTCTTTGGGATCTTGGAATGCAACCAATGATGAGCCAGTGGGCAAACAATACGTTCTTTTGTAACATATAAGGCAATAGATGGATCAGCTTGTCATGTTTATCTTTTATCACATGTGTGTAAGACGTATGAGCGGGTTATGAAAGACGGCCCCAAGGCTTGCAGGCTCGAAAAATCACCAACGGTAAAGAATGCCAGTTACACAAGCAGGTTATAAGAAGCCAAGTTGCATGATCATCTGGATTGAGGAAAAATGCCCACTTCCAAATTCTGTCAACAACTACACATAACAACATACCAAGACATGTCTTGCTGCACATTGGTCTTTCAATATACCAGTCAAAACGCATGCAATGTGGAAAAGGAGCTTGAGGTCGAGAATCTGGAGAATGATAAGTGCTGTGATGTTCCAAAGTTTCGGCAAGTTGCGGACAAACAAAGGCATGCGTCCCCACACGACAGCAATGCATGCTGTTACTGTTTTTATACATTTCCGTCATAGTTATGTGTTCTTTTCTTATCAGATGGCTCTTTGTTTACACTCAGTCTTCTGGGTTAGCATGATGTGTTGCGTTACTGGCACATGATTTCACCCGTATGTGTGAAAGCAGCTGACTGATATAACTGATCTTCGAGTGATGACGGCTCTGAAACAACTGTCACACTGACAAGAGATGTAGATGCTACAGAAGTTGTAGGGCTTTTGCACACTCTGATTCCACACATTCCCACCTGTTGCGCTGTCAATAAGCATGTCTCTGGTGCAAACAAACATGCAGGACACATGACTACGAATAGTAAGCGTCCACCTGGTGGCGACTTTTAGGTACAATACAATGTTTACTATGTCACAAATGATCAAAATTATATTTGAACGAAGAGGAAAAGGTTCCTACATAAGCTATGAGTATATAACCCGCTATTTGCTTAAATGATTGCAATGAAAAAAACAATAGATGAAGTGAGAGAGAAAAGGATTGCAGCATGCACTCTCTTTTGTTTGAATGACAGAACAGGTAGAATCACTTCAAACGAATGTTTGGAGTAACAAGAGGTGAAAATGAATTTAACAATGAGACTCAAACATACATACAGGGTTACTCAATTTCAGCCTCTCTTAAAAGGCCATAAATAGACACTCTACAACTTTTTAGCTCTCTACGCCCAATCGCATCACTCATAGAGAGTGGTGGCATAGTGGGCTAAAGCACACAACTGGTAAGCAGAAGGTTGCCGGTTCGATCCCCACAGCCACCACCATTGTGTCGTTGAGCAAGGCACTTAACTCCAGGTTGCTCCGGGGGGATTGTCCCTGTGATAAGTGCTCTGTAAGTCGCTTTGGATAAAAGCGTCTGCATAAATGCATAATTTCTGTTTACTGTTCTTTGCAATTTGGATAACTCTCTCTCTCTTCCTGCTTATGTGTAAGCCATCATAACATGCTAGCAAATGTTGCATTTCTAATACCAGTTGGTATCTGTCCAATATCGTGTCAATGCACTTATGGACTCAACACAACCAGTAGTTGTTTTGCTCAAACTCTTTTTGAAAACGAATGACTTCCGGTTGCTACTAACAGCGTCAACGGCCTTTAAGGAAGAAAAAAAGACATCATCTTTATATATAAACTGTGCTGGCTAGCACTGGGTACTTCAAAGACTGCCCAAAGATCACCATAGTTCTTGTGTAACCCGAGTAAGCCTAAAGGGTCATATCTTTCTTGGTCTTTGGGTGACTTGTGACCTCTGCAACCCTGTTGAACAAATCTGCACCCCACTCAACTGATCTCAGATCACATTTTAAACTTTGCAGGGTTATTTAATTCCTTACTTAACTGAGATTGAAGGCAATGCATACTGATCGGCACATCACAATAGATTGTAATTAACAATATGTCGAAAATCTTAAAGTCAATGTTAAGTGTAGATATGGGTTTATAAGAAGTACCTTAATAGAGAGCTAATCTAAATGAAGAATCTCTCTATATGGTGACTGAGATGGAGGCACGCTGACAGCAGGGCTTTGTCTTGTTTCTGGCTCATTTATTAAAGCCATTCAATGATAAAGGATTGCTGATGGAGAACATCAGGTGAGTTATGAATCCAGACCTATACAAACAACCATGAAATAAGGTTTGCTAGAGGCCCTACATCTGACAAAGCCAAAGAGGGTTAAAGAAGTAGTTAGGGTTAGGGGTTAAGATTGATGTTGGCTTGGCAAAGCCTTGCCTGAAAATAAAAGCTAGAAACAGTCAGACAGATAGTGGTGGATATAGCTCAATCTGTCTTTCCATGCATGCAGTACATGAGTTAATGCTTGATTGAATATTTAAAGAATGACAAGATATATGTAAGACACGTGCATGTAAACGCTCTCAATGTTTTAGTTTAATTGACATCAGACTTCTGTGCATTTAAATGTACTGACTGTGTTGGCTTTGTCAAGCTAACATGATTCCTTACATTAAGCAAACATGTAAATCCATTTCTTTTTGGATTTGCATACTCTTAAGTGCACAGTTGAGAAGCAGACTGTCCATTTTTCCACTTCGCTCTCACCCACATGGCTCGTTCCAAGGGTTTCTTGCAAGGAGAAACAAGCAGCAATATGGCTGCAGTTCGGCTTAGGCCATGGCGTCTGCGCAGGCACCCGTCCAGAGCGTTGGGTTTCAAGGCACCCCGGGGGCAACAACAGGCTTAAGGCACATTCCTGTGCTCAGGACTGTAATAAAACCTGCGTGTACCTGCAGCAAAACATGGCCTTTGTATCAACTCTGATGTTACAGGCATTGCAATACAAGGCTGCAATGGAATCAGGTTGCAGACAAAACGCAAAACTCCAGACATGCCTCCTTATAGCCTGCAGACAAGCAACTAATTGGACGGCGAACACTGTTTCGTTAATACAAGTATGTCAGGCTGAGGTTGTGATCAAAGATGTTATCTTCACCACTGTGAACTATCTAAGGGATCGTATTCAATGCATTCACTATAACAGCGGAGGATGTTGCAGCCCTTTAGAGGTTATGTACCAATTCCAAACTCCTATCAAAATGGAAATCCTTTTTGTGTTGTGCAATGGTCCATGTAATTATAGCTAGACTATATTGTAAAGGAATAGTTCACCCTACAATGACAATTCAATCATTTACTTCCTGTATTGCAATCGTTGGCATAACACATGAGTGAGATTTGAAAGCAGCGGCTTAGGGTACATTCTGGTCTGTACCTCACAAAGTTACCATGTGGCTTTAGAAGACATGGAATATATTGTAGGAGTCATATGGACTACTTTAATGTGCTTTTCGGGTTCTCTTTAATGTGCTTTTCGGGTGTCCATTTTGGAGTTTGAAAGCCACTAGTCGCTGTATGCATTCAATGCATGGAAAACAATAGCATCAACATTCTGCTAAAGATCTCCTTTTGTGTTTCATAAAGAAAAAAGAGAGTCCTAAGTGTTTGGAATGACATGAGAGTAAGTAAATACATTTTAAGTCTTCAAATCGTGCGATCTTGTCTCTCATCGGTGTAATCAAACGGTTTTGAAAGGAATATTCCTGGTTCAATACAAGTTTAACTCAATCTACAACATTTGTGGCATAACGTTGATTACCACAAAACAATGATCTCAACTTTTCCCTTCTTTTCTTAAAAAAATAAAAAGCAAAAATATGGGTTACAGTGAGGCACTTACAATGGAAGTGAATGGGAACAATCCGTAAATGTTAAAAGATACACTGTTTTAATAGTATAGCCGCAAGACATAAACAATAGCCATATCACCCTGCAGCTCTTGCCTGGTTGCCCACTATAGCTAAGCAGGGTTGAGCCTGGCCAGTACCTGGATGGGAGACCTCCTGGGGAAAACCAAGGTTGCTGCTGGAAGTGGTATTCAGAAGTCCAGCAGGGGGTGCTCACCCTACGGTCTGTGTTGGTCCTAATGCCCCAGTATAGTGACGGGGACACTATACTGTAAAAAGGCACTGTCCTTCGGATGAGATGTTAAACCGAGGTCCTGACTCTCTGTGGTCACTAAAAATCCAAGGACACTTCTCGTAAAGTGTAGGGGTGTAACCCGGTGTCCTGGCCAAATTCCCCCCATTGGCCCCTATCTATCATGGCCTCGTATTAATCTCCATCCCTGAATTGGCTACATCACTCTACTCTCTCCTCCCCACCAGTGTGTGGTGGGCGTTCTGGCGCACTATGGCTCCCGTCGCATCATCATCATCCCTATGCTACGTAAAGCACTTTGAGTGCCTAGAAAAGCGCTTTATAAATGTAAGGAATTATATTATTATTACTAACCCTTTCTGTGTAAAGTTAAATCCAATTTTACAACTCCGTTGCCATGGCGATGTAACACTGTAAACCCTTAAATGACAAATTTTACAACTCAAAAAATACAAAATATTTAACAGAAGAATTAATGTATGCTTTTAAAAAATATATATGCTTCACATTTCTGCCTTTAAACCCTCCAAAAATTGCCCCATTGACTTCCATTGTAAATGCCTCAGTGTAACCTCGATTTATTATTATTTTTTTTTAAAGTAAAGGAGGGACGAGTCGAGATAATTTTTTGTGGTATTCAACGTTATGCCACGAATGCTGTCGATTGAGCTTAACTTGTACTGAACCCGGCATATTCCTTTAAGAGTCATTAATCTGCCTTTTTAATTCAGACAAATCTTAAAATCTTTATGTTTCGTGCATACAATAAATGTTTGCCTTCTGTTATCCTGATCACAGCTGTAACCCCTAAACTGAAAGATGGCTTTCTTCAAATAATGATCTGCCAAACATCACACACAAGAGCGAGCTGGATCGCCTAATAGTGCACGCATTTGTATAGACGTCTTCAACAAACGGACCAAAAAAATAAAATGCCTTGGGTCAAAGGCATCGATCAGTGTGTCACCCTAAGTTAACTTTAGCCTTGGCTTTGATGTGTCTTTGAGTTTTTGTTGCGGTCGCATTAATACACAGTGAACTTAACATGAAATCTGACACGGACAAAACCATCACTGATGAATATTGCACAAGCTATTCTTTCTTCTAAATCCTCTTTTAAAACAACAATTATTCTCTCCTCTATTGAATTATCAAATGTTCCTCCAGAGAGCTTTTCATAGAACGGGAAAAACATATCTGGCATCAAGTTTAACAGGTATTGTCACATTGCATAATAATGCAAACACTTCCGTAGGTTGTAAGCGTTAATAAGCACAATCAACGGCATATTCAGGTGAACAGATGACATGCTTCTGGAGGTTGAAGGTGACATAGTTCTCTGTGCAACTCTCATTATATTTCCCTCTTCTTTTTCAAACTCTTGCTGTCATGAATGTGTGTTTTACGGCCATTGTGGATAACAGGATCCAGCTGTGTACAGGTGAAGCAGTGGTTTTATGGGCGTTAGGGGTTATCAACTCTTCCGAGAGCTCCTACTTAACTACTAACAAGCAAAAAGTTCCCTCTTCTGTGAAATGCATCAAGAACTTCTCCTTCACTTCAAGCATAACTCTCTACTTTCTTAATTACACAACATTACTTTCCTTCTTTTCCTCCAGTCACTATCCTTGTTTAGAGCACAAGGAGGTTTGGAGGCTCTGGCCAATTTTTTGGCCCCTTCACTCTCCTGGCATTGGGCACCTTCACAGTCCTTGCTGATGAGCTCATTCTTTTTCTCTCTCTCTCTCTTCATTCCTGCGCTGTTGTTTTCTTTTCTTTCAGAATATATAAAGAGCCATAGAGATAATGAAAAGAGAAGGCATTTCCCTTCCCTGAAACTTGACGGCTTTATTCTTATGTGTTTTGCCGTAAAAGCCTTGAGCAGTAACGCTCTCGTGAACAGCTATTTAAATCAAGTTTTAATAGCAAATATATGCATCTCTTTGAATGAACCTGTGCCATCAAAGGATATGCAAATCGACAGAACGATATGTTGACGACCAAAAATAGGAACTTAAAGAGACATGGTCCCAAAAATGACAACTCTGTCATCATTTACTCACTCTCATATTGTGCTAAACACGTGACTTTCTTTCGTAGAACACAAAAGTAAATGTTAGGCAGAATGATAGCCTCAGTCACACACACACACACACACACACACACACATGCAATGAAAGTGAATAGTGACTGAGACTAGCATAACATTAGCTACAATATTAAAACCACCTGACTAATATTGTGTAGGTCCCCCTCGTGCCACCAAAACAGCACCAACCCGCATCTCAGAACAGCATTCAGATATTATATTCATCTCAGCACAATTGTACAGAGTGGTTATCTGAGTTACTGTAGACTTCATTTCAAACCAGTCTGGACATTCTCTGTTGACCTCTCTCATCAACAAGGCTTTCCATCCACATAACTGCCGCTCACTGGATGTTTTTTGTTTTTGGCACCATTCGGAGTAAATTCCCATCCCAGAAATACTCAAAGCAGCCCATCTGACACCAACAATCATGCCACGCTCCAAATCACATTTGTTCACCATTCTGATGGGGTTTTTCCATTGAAAGCACTGGCAAAAAATAAAAGGAAGGCTAAAAAAAGAAAGAACATACTCTAGATACATCCACTAGTCAACCTCAACCACTACAGAGTCAATTAGAGAGTCTGACAGGGTTTTATTTCCTTTCTTTTCCCCCCAAAAGCCCTGAGAAATACCTTCTGTTCTTCTGAGAAAATGTTTTTAAGCAAAGCTCTTCAAATTCGGCTGAGTGTTTAAACAAATATGTGAACTACGGGAACGCAGGAAGAAGATACAAAGCCAAAACGCAAGTTAAAGCCAGATAGTTTAGCACAATATGAGTTTAATCACATAGACTTGACAGGTCTCTCTCTGTTACTGCTCTTCTGCCTCCAGCACAGAGGCACTTGAGTTAATACCGCACAACAGGGGAGTCACTCGGCACAGATTTGAGAGCTTAAAGGTAATCCAGATAGAGGTGTTTTTTCATCAGTTGCATGATAAGACTGGGGCGGCCATAGGGAAGTGTCGGGATGGGGGCTTATCTTCATACCGGCCCTACTCATGGATCCTTTTCAAATCTCCCTTCCACCATTTATGCCTCGTCTGTCTGCTAGACACATCCATCCACCCACTGTTATGCTAAGAGTATACAAAGCTCTTTTGACCGCGAGCACGTACAGATGCGTTCGTCGCATGCACACTATAACTGCTTTGTGATACTCTATAGGAATGTCAACGGCACGTGCTTACTCGACAACGCGCAATGACTAAAAAACTAGGCTGCAATGGAAAGTCTGCGCACACTGATGACGAAAGAGATTTGCTGGCCTGCGGAAAACCGAAGTATACTTTGATACTTTGCAAACCCCCAATTTATAGTCAGATTATTTAAATTGGTAACACTTTACAACCAGGTTCAGCTCAGTGGTAAAGATGCTGACTACCACCCCTGGAGTCACGAGTTCGAATCCAGGGCATGCTGAGTGACACCAGCCAGGTCCCCTAAGCAACCAAATTGGCCAGGTTGCTAGGGAGGGTAGAGTCACATGGGGTAACCTCCTCGTGGTAGCTATAATGTGGTTCTCGCTCTCAGTGGGTCGCGTGGCGAGTTGTCGGAGAATAGCGTGAAGCCTCCACACGCGCTAGGTCTCCATGGTAACGCGCTCAACAAGTCACATTATAAGATGCGCGGATTGACGGTCTCAGACGCGGAGGCAACCTCCGCCACCCGGATTGAGGCGAGTCACTACGCCACCACGAGGACTTCGAATGCATTGGGAATTTGGCATTCCAAATTGGGGAGAAAAGACGAAAAAAATAAATGTTAATAATGTTCATATCAGCATATACCAATACTTTTTTAAAAGTTGTATATAACATTAGTTAATGTACTATGAAATAACATGACCTAAAAAACGACACTAAATACAACTAATAAAATTAGAAAACATTCTTAATTAAAAACGTCAACATATAAATAATAAATATGATATTATGTATAAATATTTCACTATAAATAAAGGTGTAAATGCAGCATTTGGACTTTCTGAGCAGGGAAATTAATCAGTGAATAGTTTTTTTTTTTAACTAGTTCATTGTAAATAATCATCCAAACAAAACCCTCAAATTAATAGGAACAATTTATCAGATTGATTTGATTTATTGTTATTATAATTGTCATTTCGCACCATTTAGTGGTATTTATCTAGCACAAATACAAGGATCTCAATTAGGGTGACTAAATACTAAATACAACTATCTATTGCTCATTGACAGTAACGATCGCAAATCAAACTAATTTGCGACTTTAGACGACACCACGAGTTGCTTCCATCAAATTCAGTCCGACAGGATTGTTTTTCTTTCATTTTCTTACATCTTCTGCACCACCCTGATGTTTGTCTGGCTTATCTGTGTCTCTCTCCCTGGTCTACGCCTAACCCTCTCCTCATCTCTTATCCTCAGACTTTTCATCTCTTAGTTCAATCTTTTTGACCTTCGGGAAAAGTTTAAATTCTTAGCATCGTCTTTGTTCTCGAAAACTGTACTTTTTCACCCCACAGTATTTGTAGAGTAGATAGTTGTGTTTGCCCATGCAAAACTTGCTACCATGTTGCTAGAGGTGTTCTTGGGGGTTGTTTGGGCTATGCGCACCAAATGCGTTCTTGCTCTAAAAAAGCTAGATACAGCGCAACAAATAGAGCAGAACTCCGGTTTCTCAATACATGTTTTTAACAGTTTTTTAGCTAGCGCATTATTGCAAAGAAATGCAACTGAAAAACAAAAAAAGCATTCAGACTGAACGGCCCCTAATGTCCTTCATAGTTTCATTATGACAGTTAAATTGTTCTGGGAAATTGTTATCGTGTTGCTATGCATGTTGCAATTGTTGCTAGGGTGTTCTGGGTGGTTCAGTGCAAGTCTATGGGATGTTTTACCCATTTTTTAACAAGAAAATATGCTTAAGTCTTACTGATTATAAAAGAAATATCACAATTGTCTGCCACAAAACAATTAGGGTTAATGTTTACAATACTTTAAGCAGGGCTGGACTGGTAATCTGGCATACCGGGCATATTCCCAGTGGGCTGACGCTCTTTGGGGCCGATCAGGGGCGAACTGGCCATCGGGAGAACCGAGCAGGCCGGTGGGTCGGCCGCGAAACGTGCCAAATGGGCCGAGATATGCTAAAATGAGCCGCTGCGATATGCAGAACGGACCACTAAATGGCGACTCGATATGCAGAAAAGGGCAGCGAACTCCACAAACCCCCGCCTCCAAACAAGCTTTGGGCCAGTTGCCATGTACAATCCCAGGCCGATTTCTCTTCCCAGTCCAGCCCTGACTTTAAGTATGAGCAACATTATTAGTGATGCCGTGCATTTGGTTTGTCCACCTCTGATATCAGACACTAAATTCAATTGAGGACATTCCCACGGTCCTCTGACAGCCAAACACCATGGGACAACATCGACCCATGACCCCCTCATGATTAACTGCCTATAAAGCACTGTGCTCCACCTGTTATCAGGTTATCTGGAAGGTCTTCAAGTTGTTTTTCCATTGCTGCCTCTAGCAAAACAACTAATTAGAACTGTAAGGCGTCATGCACCACTGAATTCTCTGGAGCGATTTTATGCCCAGTGTAGTCCTTTGGTCCAACAAACGGTGCATTTGTTACACCCTGGCAAAGTAGATCTGGCTGATGCTTGTTGGCGTAATCCTGTACTCTAGTTACCCTAGTTGTAAGATCTTACTGATCAGTGCCATTCCAGCAAGACTGCGTCAGGCACATGACATAACCGGAGATCATTACTAGAACAACAGATATAGTGTGTCAAATCTCGTAAGAGAGGTCAAACGGTGTACGAGGGGTGAAGAAATATCATTACATGCACATGACACATTACAGTGTCTTTTCCACAAAAAAAAAAATCATTTTCTCAATTAGTGGTCAACCGATATGGGTTTTTCAATGGCCGATACCGATACAGGTATGTAGAGAGCAGGATGGCCGATATAAATGCCAATAAACATAACACAATTTAACAACAGCAAATCAGATGTTCACAAAATATATTAAGTGAAACAAACTTGCATAAACTTGTAAAGAAAAAAACCTTGAGAACAGAGTTGCTATCCAATGACACATTTATAGGTATTTTAAAGATTCCAAAATTTGGTATTTTGGAATGCCGATATCAGCCGATATATCGGTCTGTCGCTATTCTCAATCTGTATTTTGTCAACAAAAAAAAAATCGAAACATCCTTAAAACAAGACACTTTCACTTATAGGGATGAACCGATATGAAACGCGTTGGCCGATATGATAACGATTTTAACCGATAACTATAGGCCGATAGCGATATTTTGCCCCTAACTTTATTTTGTCATCAGGTCACTGTTTTACTTCGGGATTATAAGTTGTTCTGGGAAGTTGTTATCGTGTTGCTATGCATGTTGCAATTGTTGCTAGGGTGTTCTGGATGGTTCAGTGGAAGTCTATGGGATGTTTTACCCATTTTATAACAAGAAAAAAGGCAAAAATCAGCTTATAAAAGAAATATCACAAAATAATTTGTGTTAATGTTTACAATATTTTAAGCAGGGCTGGACTGGTAGTCTGGCATACCGGGCATATTCCCGGTGGGGCCGATCAGGGGCGAACTGGCCATCGGGAGAACCGAGCGGGCCGGTGGGTCGGCCACGAAACATGACAAATGGGCCGAGATATGCTCAAATGAGCCGCCGCGATATGCAGAACGGACCACAAAATGGCAACTCGATATGCAGAAAATTATTTTGTCATCAGGTCACCGTTTTACTTCGGGATTATACTTAAAACATTTCCATTGAACATGAATTGAATCTGTTGAGCACGCGACAGGCCAACATTTTTGAGAGAGCCTCAATGAAAGATAATTACGATTTTAAATAAAAAGATTAAAACTACGATTACATGACGATTGATGTGTCATCAAACATTTTGGCACTTCTGATTTACAGAATATGATACATTGCAATGTAATATAATGCATAGATTTAATTTATGTCAGTAAGTGGTTCTCTATATTAAATGGTCTGCACTTATATAGCGCCTTTTTAACCTTAGCGGTATTCAAAGAGCTTTACACGGCGTCTCATTCACACACCAATGGTGGTAGAGCTGCCATGCTAGGTGCTAGCTTGCCATTGGGAGCAACTTGGAGTTCAGTGTCTTGCCCAAGGGACACTTTGGCAAGTGGGGTCACATGGGCCAGGAATCGAACCGCCAACCCTGCGATTAGCAGCCGACCCGCTCTACCACCTGAGCCATAGCCGAGAGTTTGCATGCTTGAGACCGATGGTTTTAATTTGGTCAATAATTGAGAGGCAAAATACTAAGTCCTATTTTCAGAGAAATCTTATACATTTGTTTTCCCTTTGAATTACTCTTATTTTTCTTACCCTATTGGCAAACAGTTTTTCAAATTCTGTTAAGACTTAATTGACTTAATATCTTGCGTCTTTTGGATTCGTATGTGAATGTATCACATTTTAAAGATGCTTTTAAGTATTTTGACTGGAAATCAAGACCAAAATAATGAGTTCGAAAATATTTCTTTGCAATGTGTGCCCTTACCCACTTTCCTCATCTTGCTTATATGATCTCATTTCCAAGTACTGACGTTTCAAGCACATTTTTTCCTTTGTGTGCCGAGAAAATGTTTCATTAACCAGAAAAAGCAGACGAAATAGCTCACACTTAATAAGCAAAGGATTACTTTCAGAAAAATATGCGTGTGCTTGGCAGCTGCTGCTTGCTTTTTTTTTGTGGGTTTATTTGCACAGAGCGGCAACTAAACCTAATGTCAGAGGAAAGAGACTAGCATCACAGCCAAAAAGTCAATGGGACAGAGTGAGAGGAAAAGACGAAACCTGCTCTAATGCTTTTTAGGCATCCAATCTAGAAAAGCAAATCATGTCTTATGGGTTAACTGTTAACATTGCCACGGTGACTTTAAATGGACACCCAAAAATGATGTCATCATTTAGTCACAATAATCTCGTTACAGACTGACTTTCTTCTGTGGAAAGAAAATAAATAAATAAAATATAGCGTGACGTTCGGGCAGGGCTTCGGGTTTGTCAGACCAATGGCAGATGAGTGGATAGTTCAGAAAACCTGTTTAAAAACAATCATAGTATTTGCAAATGTGCAAATAATCAGATATTATTTCAAATGTCTTAATAAACTTGCGTTGAACCTACATAACAACACCTCTCTAGTCTTCCAACACACAACAATAACCCCAAAAAACTAGTTAGAACGAGCCTAAAACTTCCAGAATCCCATAAGATGTGTCATTTTTTCACAAATAAAACAAAATCAGCCAGTCCAGTCAGATCAAATACACACTTTTGACACAATTTTGCTCACGTAAATGGTTTTTAGATATGTTGTACTGCAAGCCATTTCATATTGTGTTTCCTAAATAACCGATACAGGAAACAGTGACGGGATCATCAGCAGGCCAGTTTGAGTGATTCCTTAATAATACGGCCTGAGGAACTAAATGAGCCTGCTATCTTTCGGTTCAGTCCAATAAAACGGAGTAAGAGAATTTCACCTCAACGTGAACTTCTAATATAAACCCCCCCACGCTGTCCTTAAAGGCTCGGAGAGAAATAGAAGAAGGGAAAACGGGAAAGAACGAAACGTCTCCACCCCTCATTTCAAGGCCAGATACTTCAGTGACTAATCTCAAAGGAGATAAAGTGTTTCCCTGCTCAGTCCCGTCTCACAGCTTCATATCCCTTTATCTGTATTCTTCCGCATCTCCTCCCTGACTCTTACGTGTCTCGCTAAATGTGTCTGAGTTCATCTGGTGAGCTCGATTTCTGGCATTCATGATCAATTATGGGATGAATCTAGTCAGTAAGTTTCCATTGTGAAGTTTAAAACGGCCTTGACTTTGTTGTTGTTGGGTACCAGTCTGTATCGCTTTATTAATGGAATAATTCACTCTAATGTCGTTTCAATATCGTAATATACTGTGGAAAATGGAAGAAAATATTTTAAAATCATAACAAACCTTTTCGTTTTACTCATACCGTGAAGGACAAAAAACACAATAAAACCACAGTAAAGTAGTCCATGTGACTCGTGAACTATTTTACAAGTCTTCTGAAGCCATATAATCACCTTGTATGATGAACAGAATGCAATTTAAGTCAATATTCAGATGCAAAACAGGATGCAAAACAACCAACCAGTGGCTCAGGTGGAACAGCGGGTCGGCCACTAATCGCATGGTTGGCGGTTCAATTCCCGACCCACACGACTCTGAACACTGAAGACACTGAACCCTAAATTGATCCCAATGGCAGGCTAGCACCTAGCATGGCAGCTCTGCCATCATTGGTGTGTGAATGTGTGATTGGGTGAATGAGACGCAGTGTAAAGCGCTTTGGTAACTGCTAAGGTAAAAGTGCAGACCATTTACCATTTACTTGAGAGGCAAAGTTACATTTTTTGTCTTGTTTTTAAAGATAACTAAGATTATTTAGGAAATCTTATAACAAGAAAAAACTATTTGAAAAAACTAGTTTCAAAGGGAAATCTTTATTCTTGTTTCAAGCTTAAACCCCACTAGATGTCTCTGAAAACACGAGAAAATATCATGTTTAAAGGATATTTTGGTATTTTTACTGGAAAATAAGACATAAAATACTTATGTTTTCAATGTGTTGCCATATTTGATTTGTGTCAAATGTGATTATTTGGCAAAAAGACGAGTGAATTTTATTTTCCAAGGAACAAAAGAAAAGCATAGAGGTTTGGAGAGACATTATTATAAATAGTAAATGGCAGAATTTTCATTTTTGGGTGAACTGTCCCTTTAAACTCTCAATTAATCGTTTAAATGTGAAATGTAACTCTTGAAACAACCACATTCATTGACCGAAAAGAACATGGTGAACCTTTTCCCCCAGGAAGAAACAAAGTGAACAATCTCTCTCACAAGGACTCTCTAAGACAAGGATGTGAACTTGAGAGTTGGTGCTATGTGTAAAATCTATGTGGGCTGTAAAATGGTGTAACAACAAAATATGTTACATATAACTGTAGTACATGTTTGGCACCCTGCACAAAGCAGAAGGGCAAAACATAACTAATGCACTTACTAAACAGGTGACAGTGAACCGTGATGGTGCCTTGAGAGGTTGTCAACATCTATAAGGATGGTTGTCAACATCTATAAGGAACTCACAATTTCCACAACGTCATTTTCCTAATTTTGATTCATAAAGACAACTAAGGTGAATGTCAACTTTAACTCCAGCCAGCCTTTATGTCACTAACACAACCTATTTTTTCAGGCAGAACCATGTCAAGAAACCTTGCCTTTGATCAGCCTTTGAAAGCACTTGGTCATAAGCAACAATAATCCCTTTTGTCCAACTAAAAGACCTCAAAGAAAACAAATACTGTGGCATGCGTTGCAACATGCCTTGGTTTTAAAAAAAAATGTAAAAAAGGAAATAAGAAACAAAAGATTCATTGACAATGGACTTCATTTTGAATTTGTTGCAAATTACTTTAAGGCCTAGATTGTTGCGTCACAACATTCCCAGTTTGATCTGACAAAGTTGAAGTGTTTACATGTGTTAAACAACATTTAAAGGCATCTCAAACTCAAAGAATGCAGCATGACTTTGCCTAAAAGTGAACTTGCCATTCATTAGTATTTCTGTGATTCATTGCAGGTTGTGAGGGGTGCATGTAGGCAGCAACATGAAGCCCTTTGTCCCTCTACTGCTGCCTCTCCTCCTCTATCAACTCCTGCCATCCCTGGTGCTAACCGACGCCTGTCCGACAGACTGTTCCTGTGCACCCCAAGACTACATATTCTGCTACAGTCGCCGGGCCACAAAAATGCCTAGTGAGGTGCCCACGGCAACTAAGAATCTCTATGTCTTCAAGAATGGCATTGAGACTCTTTCCCAGGAGGACTTCAATGGCTTGAGCAGCCTGGAGATGCTGGATCTAAGTCAGAACAAGCTGACAGAGCTGCCAGATCGTATCTTCGAACCACTCTCCTCTCTCCACAACCTGGACCTCTCGGACAACCAGATTATTCACATATCCCAGGAGAGCTTTGCAGGGCTGGAACTCCTGGAGAGGTTGTATCTCTACAGCAATCTCATAGAAAGCATTCATTCTGCAGCTTTCGATGGACTAGAGCAGTTGATAGAGCTCAAGCTGCAAGGAAACAAACTGACAACAATGCCTGCTCTTAAAATGCCCCATTTGCTCTTACTGGACTTACGGTTCAACAGCATCCCATCACTAGTGCCTAAGGACCTCCAGACACCCAAGTTGGAGTCACTGAAACTGGGCGGGCTGGGCCTTACCAGCCTCGATGAGGATCTCCTAGGAAGCTTTAAAAACCTCCATGAGCTGGACATCTCCAACAATCAATTAACTACTTTTCTACCAGTATTGCAGGAGGTGAAGGGCTTGGTTACTCTCAGTCTCGCTGGGAATCCAATAGGCCCTGTGAAATGGGAGGACTTTGAAAAGCTGACAGAGCTTCAAGAGCTGGACATCAGCAATCTGAGTCTCCAAGGCTTGCCGGAGACCCTAACCCTGCTCTTTCCTCTCCTGCAAAGACTGACCATTGCAGAGAACCCTTTTAACTGCCTGTGCAACCTGGCTTGGTTTCCTAGCTGGCTTCGAAAAAAGCAGATTCAGTTGGGTAGAACTGAAGAGACACGATGCCACTTTCCGCCCTTGAATTCTGGTAAGGTATTGGAGAGATTGGGACATCGAGACTTCGGATGTCCAGTGACCACAACCGTTACGACTCGAACGGTGAAGACCACTGCGGTACCTCCAGCTCTGGTCACCAGTTTGCCAAGTACATCACATGCGGTTCTCCATGCCAAGCCAAGTGGAAACCCTTCTACAGAAACCGGAAACGCCCCTCCTCCTCCTACGCCAACTACTAGCATTGACCCAGACCTCAGAACAACCTTCTGCCCAACAAATATCTGCCTTAATGGAGGAACATGCTGGCTTGATAATGTGGGACACCTGGAATGCACTTGTCCACCAGGAACATTAGGTACATACTGCGAAAACGACTTGCCTACCGTATTCACCACTGTGGCACCTGAAATGACCGCCAAAAAAGTAACAAGCTCATCTATAGTTTTG
>NC_068287.1:43896330-43976330 GCF_025860055.1 Xyrauchen texanus
TATAAGATGGAGATTCAATTTTGATTAAAATGTCAGGTGGATGCCCAGCATTCACTCTCAGGGAGTCTGGCCCCAATGAAACAACCCCATTTTTCTAGGATGAATGGGTATTGATTGCCAAAGAGGTTGCCTCTGATGTGGGCTATCGTGCACTAGAGGAAAGGTAAAAAAACATCTGGGCTAATGTGAGAGCTGAAAGATGCCGTGCAGAGTAGTAGAGCAGGTCTACAACATCTCACCACAGCATAAGACCGGCCAAGAACATTGACACTCGCTGGACGAGCTGTTACGCTGGAAAGGAAGTCATGGAGAGTCATAGGGGAGATTAGTAGAGTTGCTTTGGTCTTATCAGATTTCCTCCAGCAAAACCATCAAGTCAGTTCACAAGCAGTTCAAGCTGCTTGAAGATAAGTCTAGATTTATATGTTTCTAAGGAAAATGCAAGTGGTCGTGCCAATTTAAAACGTTTTGGCACAATGTTTCCTGGCACGGCGTTCTAGGTGTGGCTGGGTGTAAGGGAGGCATTGCGGACCAATGCTTAACACGATCAAAGAGGACCAAGCCAAGCAAAATTATCAAGGAGGAGCACCTCCCTGTCAGACAAAGAGATAAACAGTAGACCACCCAAAAGACCAAAATGCTCCCCCAAAGATCACCTCCTAGTACGGCCCTGGTTCTAGGTGGTTGCTAGGTGATTCGGAGTGGTTGCTACTGTAGGTTCCCCCTAGTCATCATGATATTCTGGTCTGGATATATGGCCTGTCTCACTGTGAACTGTTGATCTCCTGTGCATGTTCATGATTGGGCATGAGAGACTACAACATTTGGGCGTTCAGTCGAAAACTTGTTTTTTTTTATCTAAAAACAGGTCCGTCACAGTGGTAGTGCAGAACACAACACAGCTGCACACAAAACAGAGAACAGAACTTACTAAACATGTCTGAAGAGTTTTTAGTCGAATAATTGATGCATTTCTATGCCCAGCCTTATTTTTAGGAACGTTTTTGGACTGGTGCCAGTTCACAATGGACGGAGTTATCACATGTGGCAGGGCGGAGGGCGGGGCCGGGTCGTGATTCTACACACCCGAACCCTTATCAGGCTAATCAAGCCTCCGAGAGGGATAAAGGCCGACTGCGGAGGATTGTGCGAGAGAGAGATCGTTTACGGGCATGTCCGTCATGTGTGTGTTTTGTCTTTTGTTAAGTTTATTATTAAAATATTATTTATACTGACAAGCCGCTTCTCGCCTCCTCCTTTCCCTTGAACTACGTTACACTGGTGCCGAAATCCGGGAAGGAGGAGGGATACGCCGTAGTAGAGTTCTCGCCACTACCGTCCACCCCAACGGAGCATTCATGGCCATCTGCTGGGGGACGAGGAGCCCGGCCACCTGGAAGCGGAGGACGGCCGCCGACCACGAGGGGAGAAGGGGCTCCTGCCAGGGGCGGAGGAGTCCCCTACCAGCCGCTGAAACACGCCGGGGACTGAGACTGCGGACCGCGAGTGGGGAGGGGCTCGCTGCCGACTGCCTGGGGCGGGAGAACTGCTGCCAGGGGCGGGGGAGACCCCTTCTGTTCCCCAAGAACGCGGCGGGGCGTTCCGTCCGCCAGAGGCTGGAGGACTGCCTCAGATCCGCTGGGGAGGTGCGGCTGTCAACCGTTAGAGGGTGGAGGAATGGCCGAGGAACAAGCTACGGCGTATCGGAGAACTGGCGAGTAAATGTTTTCTCTCTCTCTCTCTCTCCACCCCCTGTGTCTTGTGTTCCCTCCCCTCCCCCCATTCCCCTCACTCTTGCCACATCCACACAGTGCCAAAAATAGAAACCAAACAATTGATAGAATGTACCATCGCTCATCACTGCTGGTTAGGACAAAAACTCTGATTAAATCCCTAATCTTAATTTTGAGTCATAGTAATAGTTATGTTTGCCTCCCTGCATAGTTGAGTCTTCACTCTTTCAAAGGATCATGAACAGTACTGATTGCCCCCTCACAGGGTTTGAATCAAGCCCAGGGGCAAGAGACCACAGGAATGCTGATGCTAGCAGGGGAGATATAGAATATGGGGACTGGGAAGAATGGAATGATGAAGAAAAATAGAGAAAATGAAATACTAATGACAGAAGCATGCAGTGAACACAGAGCTCTCTATAAAGCACTTGGTTATTACGAGGGCCGATTGAACCACACATATAATAAGTAGAGCGCAAGACAAAGAAAAAGAAAATAGAGGCAGATTTGTCTGAACAATGGAGAAGAAGAATATAAGAAGAGAGAGGATGGGCAAATGGACGTTAGGGTCCAAACCTCAGCATTCTACTAAAATGTCAATGTAGTGAAACTACTCAAATGTCCAATGTGAGGAGCTAAAATTGTAATGTTCTCCCAAACAGATGAGATTTCTAAAGTTAATGCTCTATCGATATTTTTGGTTTTAAATCACCAAAACCGACCTCCCTACCCAAATCCTTAAACCTAACCAAAAGTGTCGTAAAGAGAAAATGTGAGATGAAAAATGCAATTGCTGATGCAACCGCGTCATTTTGTGGTGCTTCTATGACACTTTCGACTCACGTGACGATTTGCGTGCTCTTCGGGACTCGTACCCCGTTCCTTTCCATCGCAAGTGCAACGCTCTATCAGTTGAGCAACCGCACAAATTAAATGCACTCAAAGAAGCTTGTAAATGTAGTTGATTATTTAATGCAAATGTTGAAATCTATCTCCTCACAAGTCGCTAAAGTAAAAGTAGAACATAAAATTAAGGGACTAAAAGTCGTTGTTATTGAAGTGCCTTTTGGGTGCATTTCTGCAGTACAACGAGCTGCGTAAAAAACATTTAGCAAAAATGCAAGTATAAACAATTTCAAGGACTGTTCGTTGGTGACGTCAAGTGATGTCATTGTTCCATGAACATTTCCTGTTTGTCAAAACAGAGACTATTTACCAGAGATGGGCCACTTCTATTAAAATGAATGGGAGATATTGGAACGCTCAATGGCAGCCAACGGTCAAACCACTTGACGTGCAAAATAGACAATCACCTTTCAGATACAGACATCGCCAGTCAATCAACTCGAGAACATGCATGCGCATTAGCTATACAAGACGGTATAATTGCAATTATAACGTCGCCCCGCCTAGTGTGCATAATCCCAATGAAGAGCCTCATCACCGCTGCCTTTAAACACAGAGTGCGCCTCTACCTGCTGGCGTCTTTACGTGTCCAGGAAAGGAGCGTGGATTGTCCGATGCGAGTTAGATGCATCGCCGGACCCACACCCCGGAATCCCGGCGCAAGTTTCAGCATGGGCCAGGACGTCGGGCCACTATTCCCCTCAAGTGCCAAGGCCCAAGGAAGCCGGACCGCTCGAGTGAAGCCGCACAGATTTTATTGCTTATTTTAAATATGTCCTTTTGTTGTAATCTTGACCAACCGTTTTGGAGATTTTGGTCTTTCCCCATTCTGCACTTTCATGCCACTTGTTTACACAGAAAGATAGCTGTCAAAACTGCCCAGAACATTCCAAAAACGGTCACCAAGTGGACTGACTTGCCTTGATAAAGAGACTTTGTTGAAAGGACCCGGAAATACGTCTGGACCATTCTAATTCCTTTGTTATGTCTATACTAACATCTTTCTATGAGACCAGGTAGAAAGTCTTTCAAATATGTTCCTCATTTTAGGAGAACGGAGAGTGATAAACGAGAACTTTCAGTTTCAAAGACAAGATGGAAATCTGCCTTTGACCGCCAGAGAGTGCAGTATTGCACAAATCATGACAGGGTAGAAAGAGGTCAGCGAGCAGGTGGGATTTATGATCGAGTTTTCTGCTAAGCCAAAAGTCAAACCAAGATGCCTCCTGCCAAGCTCTATGCCGAGAACGGACATCGACTTTAAAACACAGCTGCTTTCAATCACTGTTTATTGATGAAGCTGATAATACCGATCTCTGTCTAACATCTTCCACACACTATAAATGATGATGTGATTTTTAATATTCTTCTGCTGTTGTTGGTGTTTCTTGCCAAGATACAGGACTGTGCTGCTGAAATGGGTGCTTTTTGAGTCCAGGATTCAAAGAGTAAAACCATTAAGGGCCCACATGAAATCAAGCTCACCACTGCTGCCAACTAGGCGTAGTCCAGCTCTGGGGATCTAGCTGTTGAAGTCCAAGACAGCCGAACACCCTGCTCATAAGAGATCTCACCTGGAGGAAACATGGCATGAGTAACACCGTGTAAATGCTGCCGTGAGAGGTCCAGATTGTGTTTTAAGCCTGGCTTTGGTTATCAAACAGTCGTTCTCAATTAGGTAAAGTGGGACTCAGTTGGGGCTGTTTGTTTGGGATGTGCAAAACGGCACATTTTTTAAATCAACAAGTCGGTGGGTTGCCTGAACAACTGGTTGACTAATCCAAGGCCATACATTGGGGGGGCATTTTAAAGGGTAGGGGGGGTCATGTAAATTGAAGTCAAACAATGGTCCTCTTTGGCCCTGACTAAAAGCATTAAATGCAATAAAGGCCTTTGAACATTTCAATCATAAAACAGTGGGCAAACACTGAATGTTTAGCTAGATCTAGCTTACATCTTACATGACACTAACACTCTTATCCTAAACTGCTTGCTGATGCGTGGCGCTTGAATATAAATAATCCATGAGGTTCCTGCTTAGCTTCTTAAACTTGAGTCTCGCCTTCATCGGTTTGATTGGCTATTTCAAATGACACTGACGAGCGGTGTTAGACTACTTAAGACGCTAAAAATGTCACTTTTTTCAACTATTACGTTATTCATGGAGTGGTGGTGGTGTAGTGGTCTAAACCACATAACTGGTAAACTGGTAATCAGAAGGTCGCTGGTTCCACCATTGTATCCCCACAGCCACCACCATTGTGTCCTTGAGTAAGGCACTTAACTCCAGGTTGCTCCGGGGGGATTGTCCCTGTAATAAGTGCACTGTAAGTCGCTTTGGATAAAAGCGTCTGCCAAATGCATAAATGTAAATATTCATGCAACAACTTAATGACAATTAGACAGCGGTGCATAATGGACTGCAACAGAACCACAACAAGGATATCAATTATTGGGGGGACAATCTGGCCATATCTGATTATTGGCGGGGACTTGTCCCCCTCAATGTGTATTGTGGTTACGGCCCTGGACTAATCCATCTTAAGAAAGCCCTGTATAATTAGGTCACTTTCGGTCAATGACCCTCATCAGATGCAATTCTTAAGGGCTTGTCTGCAGTACATAAGATGCGTTCTTGTATTTAAAACAGACTACAGGGGTCTCAGGAAGCATTTTTAAAGGTTGGACTAACTTTACATATGGTCTTAAAAATGTAACGCTGGTGGCAGGACACTCAAAAACTGCGAGATGCAACGCAATGGACAAAGACGTACAACTACACGGACTGTGCTTTAAAGAAATATCCTGGGTCCAACACAAGTTAAGCTAAATCGACAGCATTTGTATAAAACAATACAGTATGTTCGTTAATATATCTTTAGTGATTAAATAACTTGTTAATTGTTTCTGCGTAAAGTTATATCCAATTTTACAACTTTGTTGCCATGACGATGTAACAATGTAGACTCTAAAACTCTAAAATAACAGCAAAAACGACGATTTAAACAACTCTACAGCTCAAATAATACACAAGTGTAACAGAGGAATTAATGTAAGTGCTTTTATAAAAATATAAACTTCACATTTCTGCCTTTAAACCCTCAAAAAATTGGCCCCATTCACTTCTATTGTAAGTGCCTCACTGTGATCACAATTTGTGGGGTTTTTAAAGAAAAATGATTTTTTTGTTGTAATTAACAAATGCTGCTGATTGAGCTTAACTTGCACTGAACCTGGAATATACCTTTAAGGTAGCCCTGTATATTTAGGCTGGTCTCGGGTTCACCTGACCCCAATCGGACATGTTTTTAAGATGACAAAAACAGCTAGATGAGGCACAAAGGAATGGAACAGAATATTGGGTCTCCGGATGCGTTTTTAAAAGTATGAACTCAAAAAACAGTGCTAGACCAGGGGGGTCTGTGTATCTCAGTGAGTAAAGACGCTGACTATCACCCCTGGAGTTCACTGGTTCAAATCCAGGGCATGTTGAGTGACTCCAACCGGGTCTCCTAAGCAACCAAATTGGCCCGGTTGCTAGGGAGGGTAGAGTCACATGGGGTAACCTTCTCGCTGTCGCTATAATGTGGTTAGTTCTCAGTGGGGCGCATGGTGAGCTGAACGTGGATGCTACGGTGGATGCTGTGAAGCCTCCACATGCACTATATCTCCGTGGCAACATGCTCAACAAGTCACGTGATAAGATGCGTGGGTTGACGGTCTCAGACGCAGAGGCAGCTGGGATTCGTCCTCCGCCACCTGGATTGAGACGAGTCACTCCGCGACCACGAGGACTTATAAGCGCATAGGGAATTGGCCGTTCCAAATTTTGTGAAAAATGGGCTCAAACACAGTGCGAGACGCAACGCAATGGGCAAAGATGCAAGTCTGAATTTGTCAGATTGGAACAACGTTGCTCAAAACTGAATATAACAATTTTAAAGTGCAAACTGTCTTTAACAGCTAAGCACAGCATACTGTGTCAACACTATTTACATTTCTGAAAATGACAAAACCAGTCGGTTTAATCGGTTTTTGGATGAACACTTTTGTTTTGCTTGGCTGACCCATTAACAGGTGCTGCTAGAGAATAGCCTGTTCAGTTGTGTTTGCATGGTCAGGAAGTTTTGGCAAATCTTGTTGCTACTTTGTGAAAAATGAATAGATTAAGAAGCAAAGAAACACATGCATTCATGCCGTCAGGGGCAAGAGGATGTGAACTCAATGGTCCAGCCTATCTTGAATTACAACAAAAGCCTCGGGATACACATTTTTTCACTGTGGGTGACTTGAAGAATTCATGCACACGTACAATTTGGAAGTGCAAACACAGGACTCATAAAGTCATAAAGTGAGTGAAACCCAGGGGTGCTTAGAGCGTGACAGTTGGAACACGGCCCAAAAACAGCCTGCAGTCCTCGATTTTCCTTATGAAAGAGCAATATCCCAGCCAAGCATGGAGAGGATGTTTGTGTGAACGCGTGTGTCCATGCTTCACAGTACCTGTGTTAAGAGGTATTCAGAAACATTTGTGTTGGACCACACAGACACCAGCCTGAAAACAACACAAACCATTCTTTAGCCTTCTCCACCCCGAGACATCCACTACCCCGGTAGGAATTTATAATTGACCTGTTTTTCGTGTTCATTCTGGATTTACCTCTGGGGTTCTTCTCGTGCACCAAAAATGCAACATTGGGAGTTTCAATCCATGTTTTTTTTATGCACATTTTGGGATATCGTAATAAAAATACTGGATGGAAACACAAAAATACCAATAAAATCTCAATAAAAAAAACTTGCCATTGACTTGACATATCATTAAACTGTAAACCCCAATGTTAATTAAACATAAGTTTTGGGCTTATAACTCAAATATCTATGTGCCGTGAAATCCATTTGGAACTTATGGAGCCATTTAAATTGATGTTATTAAGAATTCTGTTGTGTGATGTCACAATTCGAGTGATCTGTGTCCCCATGTTCTTCCCTGTCAACACTATCTCGGTTTTCCGTGTGCTTGTGCAACTGAAGTACAGGTGTTTATGCATTTCTGTGAACAATTCCGTTGTAAAGGGGTTACATTGAAAGGAGGAGGTGAGAACCGGCTTGACGATATAAATAATAGTTTAATGGAGAACTAAACAAAAAAACAAACACACACAGGTGTCGGACAGCTGTCTGTAAATCTCTCTCTCTCCCACCGCAGTCTCCAGTCAGCCTTTATCCCTCTCCGAGGCTTAATTAGCCTAATTAGGGGCTGGGTGTGCGGAATCACGCCCTCCACCCTGCCACATTCCTCCCTCGTTCTCTCAGTCCTGGGAGCCCCCGGCATGACGTACACCCCCTCTTTCCCTGGGGAGGGGCGTGCCTTCCGCACTGTCTGCCGGCAGGACATCCCCGTCTACCTGGATGAGGGAGGGGACAAGGGGAGGGATAAAAAAAAAAAGTGTGGCACCTACACGCCGTAACGGCGATCATGCCAAATTAACAAAAACATTTTAAAAAGAGACGGAAAGGCCAACACGGATCGGCAGAGGTAACCAAAACACGTACTTGCCGGTTCTCCGATACGCCATAGCTTGGTCCTCGCCCAATCCTACACCCTCTAATGGACAACAGCCGCACCTCCACGGAGAGATCGGAGCCAGACCTCCGGCCCCTGGTGGACGAAACGTCCCGCCGCATTTTTGGTGGACGGTAGGTGTCTCCCCCTCCCCTGGCAGAGGTAACCACTCCAGACGGTTGGTTGGGAGCCCCTCCTCCCCTCGCGGTCGGCGGCCGTTCCTCTGCTCTCAGGTGGCCGGCTCCTCCGTCCCCCGGCGGATGGCAGCGGCTGCTCCATTGGGGTGGATGGTAGTGGCGAGGACTCCACTTTGGCGCATCCCGGGTTTCAGGACCAGTGTAACAGGGTTACAGGAAAAGGAGGAGGCGAGAACCGGCTTGACGATACAAAAATATTTTAATAAGCAACTTAAACAAAAAAACAAACACACACAGGTGTCGGACAGCTCTCCGTAAATCTCTCACACTCAAGCTTCCAGTCGAACTTTATCCCTCTCTGAGGCTTGATTAGCCCGATTAGGGGCCAGGTGTGCGGAATCACGATCCGGCCCACCTCCGCCCTGCCACATCCGTATATTTTACGATTAACCAATAATCTTATACTCTCCTTTATTTGAGCTGTTAGCAGTGATTCAAGTAGTTTTACATTACATTTGATTTCTTTTATCAATTGCAGGATGCTTATTTGAATACTTAATACTGCTGTTAGACATTTAAAGCACTGCTTTCTTAATGTGCATGCGATTTCCTCATTTTAAAAGCAAGCATGCTAATGATAGTATAATACCGGCTATAACATAAAAAAACTGTACTGGTCAACATTTCTTAAATTGGTGCATCCCTACAAAACCAGTGTGGATTGTGAGTTATCCTGGGCACACATGCATACGTCTGAATATAGCCTATAGGAAAAATACACAACGACATAAAGGATCTTTTGAGATTTGATCATCTAAAGCAAAATGACCCAGCTTACTCACGAACACATCCTTGGGTGGGCCTGAACGTCAAATTGAGTTGAATCCCAAACGCAACAAACCAGCCAGCCCGCCCACGCTGCACTCCTCATAAACAACATTTTATACTACAAGTTAGAAGGAGACGTGACCTCTGACCAACATGACCTCAGCGAGCGCCATACGACCACTTCATAAACGAGATGTCAGCTCCGTACAACAAACAGACTTGAGCCTCACAGAACAGGTTGTTATTCAAAGAGGCGCGCACACACGCATACATTCACACAAGCTTTGCAACTTTAATTGCAGGTCGAGTCTGGACATCGACATGCGCTCGCAGTCTGATTCCAACTGAGTGGTTGAATGGCAGCTCAGGAAGCATATAATCTTTTATTAGTCGTTGTCAAGATAATTAAGTCACAGTTTAAACCAGAAGAGGCATCAGACCTGAGCAAGTGAATGACATTGATGGAGAAAAACCTTGCATTCAGAAGACTTGGAATACGACGCACAAGTTAACTCCAGAAAAATGCCTGTGTTGTTATTTGCACGTTGAAGCTTTACTGTATCACTGTGTCTCCATCACTTCCTCTCTCTAAACATAGTATAAAGGCCAAAAAAGTTACAAAAAAGATATTGTTAATTGTAAATGGATATGACCCAAAAGTATCATAAAAGTACCCTATGTGCCTTGTCATATTAAAAGACTTCTGAAGCCATTCGATCACTTTGTACGATGAACAAACCTGAAATATTTAAGTCATCTCAACTCCTGTATACAGTCCCGAAATCAAATATGGAGACACGTAAAAAAACATGAAACCTCAATGGTCCTTGTGCCATGACGTCATGACGTTTGGCCACGAGATGTGCAAGAACCGAAGTATCAACAGCTATTGTATGGAAATCAGAAATCCCGTAATTATTTAAAAATATCTACTTTTGTGTTCTGCAATCCGAGAGCCCAAACCAAGGCCTGGCTCATGAGTATGTGGTTCAGACCAGTCTTTTGTTCGCTCTGTAATAAGTCGGCCAAATGGAGAGAGGCAAATTAGGCCCCTGTCCTGCACCACACTAAACAAATACCAGCGTCCACCTCGGTGCCTGACGCCGCGGCGGTGTGCCCATCCGCCTGCGGGCTGAGAGGCAGACGCCAATCCACTACCCGGTGGAAAATGCGGATCAGCCCTAATGCAGCCATGTGGCGCGGGACGACGCTGCGCTACTGCCCCTCATCTTACACACTCACCAACATCCACCCCCACCCCCTGACCACAACAGCTTCTAAATACATCTGCAGAGAGAGAGACAGAGAGGGGAAACTTAGCTCCTCACCACAACATTTTTACCTCTGAAGAGATGTAATTTAAAGTGAACCGCAGAAAGGTCAACACTGGAGCAGCTGGTGCCAACTCCTGCAGCCAGGATTTTTTATTCACTTGCTTCGCTGACATGGTGGATAGGTATCTATTTTTTTGGGACTGCTTCCAAAAGGTGGTTCGAAAAGTATGGGTTAGAATACAGGCCTTGTTTGCGTATGCCTGCATGCTACGGCAGGGGTTTTTCAGCTTTAAAAAGAAGCCTTTCTTTTTTAACTTCTAATAATTTTCATCTCGATTTTGTTCAGGGACAGTTTTGCTTCAGTGGGCTTCAGAACAATGTGGTCTCGCCACTCGACTGAGCACAATAGTGTTATAGTGCTAAAGTCAGTGTTAAAAAGATGGACCAGGGTGGCTGAGACAAGACAAACATTCTTAAACCTTTTCATTGAAAAAAATAAAGTAAGTTTTGTATGTTTTCTAATGTAACGCTGCCCCCTTAAATTCTTTGGCCAGCTCATGATAATTAAATTGATTTTATATGATTTATTTGAAAGAATTAAAAGAACAGTTTCATGTCTATCCTTGTATTTTTCATCTGGTCGAGGTTGATCAGGGTTTTAGAAAGTAATTAGTAATAAGTAATAAAATTACTTTAGTAATTAGTAATCTAATTACACTGTAGGAGATGTAATTAGTAGTTATTAATGAATTACTTTTTAGAGTAACTTAGCCAATACTGGCCCAACACAGCTGTTTGGTGCACGAGCACACAGCAGCAGCGAAGCATGTTAGGCTCACACAAAGGGGTTGAAGGCAAACCGTCCTTGCTCAAACACACTCCAAACTCTATTCAGTCAGCTTGCTTTCTAGGCGTGGGGGAATCTTCATCCCAGCAAAACTGAAAGAGTGACTCCCAAAGAGTGCAGATGGAGTGAGTGACTCTGAGAAAACACTATATACTGTCAGTCCGTGAAAACCAGATAATATTTTTCCACTGATCATATCTGGGAACAGTTCTGATGTCATAATCATGAGCTGATCATATCTGGGAACAGTTCTTATGTTAGAATCATGAACTGATCATATCTGAGAACAGTTCTGATTTCATAATCATGAACTGATCATATCTGGGAACAGTTCTTATGTTAGAATCATGAACTGATCATATCTGAGAACAGTTCTGATGTCATAATCATGAACTGATCATATCTGAGAACAGTTCTGATGTCATAATCATGAACTGATCATATCTGAGAACAGTTCTTATGTTAGAATCATGAACTGATCATATCTGAGAACAGTTCTGATGTCATAATCATGAACTGATCATATCTGAGAACAGTTCTGATGTCATAATCATGAACTGATCATATCTGAGAACAGTTCTGATGTCATAATCATGAGCTGATCATATCTGAAAACAGTTCTTGATGTCTAGTAATCATGAACTGATCATATCTGAGAACAGTTCTGATGTCATAATCATGAACTGATCATATCTGAGAACAGTTCTGATGTCATAATCATGAACTGATCATATCTGAGAACAGTTCTGATGTCATAATCATGAACTGATCATATCTGAGAACAGTTCTGATGTTATAATCATGAACTGATCATATCTGAGAACAGTTCTTATGTCATAATCATGAACTGATCATATCTGGGAACAGCTCTGATGTCATAATCATGAGCTGATCATATCTGAAAACAGTTCTGATGTTAGAATCATGAACTGATCATATCTGAGAACAGTTCTGATTTCATAATCATGAACTGATCATATCTGAGAACAGTTCTGATGTCATAATCATGAACTGATCATATCTGAGAACAGTTCTGATGTCATAATCATGAACTGATCATATCTGAGAACAGTTCTGATGTCATAATCATGAACTGATCATATATCTGAGAACAGTTCTGATGTCATAATCATGAACTGATCATATATCTGAGAACAGTTCTGATGTCATAATCATGAACTGATCATATCTGAGAACAGTTCTGATGTCATAATCATGAACTGATCATATCTGAAAACAGTTCTGATGTCATAATCATGAACTGATCATATCTGAGAACAGTTCTGATGTCATAATCATGAGCTGATCATATCTGAAAACAGTTCTGATGTTAGAATCATGAACTGATCATATCTGAGAACAGTTTTGATTTCATAATCATGAACTGATCATATCTGAAAACAGTTCTGATGTCATAATCATGAGCTGATCATATCTGAGAACAGTTCTGATGTCATAATCATGAACCGATCATATCTGAAAACAGGTCTGATGTCATAATCATGAAATGATCATATCTGAAAACAGCTCTGATGTCATAATCATGAGCTGATCATATCTGAAACAGTTCTTATGTCATAATCATGATTTGATCATATCTGAGAACAGTTCTGAAATCATGAACTGATCATATCTGAGAACAGTTCTGAAATCATGAACTGATCATATTTGAGAACAGTTCTGATGTCCTAATAATGAACTGATCATATCTGAGAACAGTTCTGATGTCCTAATAATGAACTGATCATATTTGAGAACAGTTCTGATTTCATAATCATGAACTGATCAAATCTGAGAACAACTATAAAGCCAACATGAACTACTTGTAAGCCCTCATTCTAGATCAATACAAGTTGTACCCAGAGTGTGATAAAAAATGACAAAATGTACAAAGAAAACACAAACATGGCAGCATGATGTCAGTAATAACACATGGGGGTAAACACTATAATCACAGTGGAATGTGGATGTTATAGAGTGATGTGTATTCCTGAGTATTCCAATACATATACAGTATATTGCATATATCTTTATTGTATAGCAAAAGGTAAGTAGAAAAAAAGTGCAGCTCTCTTTCCTGCTTGACATGATCACACAAAATTGCAAACTTTAATATGATCATAGAGACCTTACTGTATGTTTCCTGTTGAAACCTAAAAAACAAATTCAAGCATGAAGAACAAGGCAAAGAAAGGAAAATTCTAAACGAACACGCGGCTGCTGTTCTTTGAAAAGTCCCTTTCCACCTTTTCTTTTCATTTAGATGAAGTTGAGAATCTCATTAAAGCTGTCTGTAACTCTTAAAGGGACAGTTCAACCAATAATACAATTCTGATAGCAATTACTGACCCTTATGTTGGTCCAAACCTGTATGACTTTCTTTCTTCCATGGAACACAGAACACATTTTTAGGTGAACTCTTTTATGTTACAGTATAACCTTCAGTAAAGCTGCTTTGAAACGACGTGTGTTGTGAAAAGTGCTATGCAAATAAAAATCACTTGACTATCCCACAACTTGTGGTCATTATATACTTTCAAAACATCGTCAAGATAACCTGACAGGCAAGGATGTTTTGTCTATCCTACTGTACGCATGCATTGTTCCATCCTTGTCCTCACCTTTTGAATCCATAGAAACGCCTGCAATCAGCCAAGAAAAATGTCTATACACAAGCACATGATGTTGCCCGTGGCTGGTCCAATGACTAATGAAATTGAGTCATAATGAACAAGTGTGTCCAACATACACTCACAAACGTCCCGGCTAACAGCTAACAGCCTAAACGGCCATCACATATCCAGAGCGATTGAGCGGCTGTTCTCCTGACACTAATTCGTTCTTGTTATTCAATGGACAAACCAACCAACAACTTCAAATGGGCTGCCCTCCTGTCAGTAGTGAAACGGAACATGCTTGCTAATAAGCAACTGCTGTAGGACAATGAACATCGCAATAGGGACGGCCAAGGACAGATCGTCCCGGTCTGATGAATCTGAATGACAATGAAATAATAATTTAGATATAAAAAAACAGAAATGCCATAAAGTTGGAAAACTACGGTCAGCTGCTGGCTCCAAAAGTACACAGCTGTATGTCATTTCCTTTGACGTTACTTAGACCCTTTATAGATGAGAAAGGAAAGGTAGTCTGACAATTTTATGGCATCAAGTTTGGCAATCTACTAGAAAGCAAATCCAGATCGTTCCACCATCCTATCAAATCTATTATACAGGCCTTCTTATAGGTTTCTAAATTAAAGTTTGAATTAAAAACAGCTTAGGTCAGCTCTGTCATAGCAGGTCTCCCAGCCTGCTCAAGCTAGTCAGGTTTGCTGGTTTTAGAGGAGTTTTAGGCACTGACCAGCTGGTTAGATCAGCTTAAACCAGTTAACACAAGCAAATCATCTTAGGCTCGTTTAAGATGTTTCTTAGCAGGGGCCAATACAACTAATTCAATGAAATTGTCCTGCTTGAATATAAAACAAATTCCATGTTGCTTGGGTTTTTAAGAATGCATTTTCCAAAAATAGGAGTCGGTGTGTGTTGTGTATATAAATGTGTGTGTGTGTGTGTTGGCGTTCACTCTGTTAAAGTGGCACTCAGCGCTGGCAGAAGTTATTGTCCACCGAAACCAGCACTAATGTGAAACACACACTCACCCCGTGTTTTGACCGCATGGAAAGGGCGGCCGTTCAACCCACAGCTCCAATCATGGAGCATCATTTAAAAGCCACTTCAGCTTCAGAAAAAAGAATGTCCCACTTACAAAAATGTACTATGGTAACACAGTGGTAGTTTGGAGTTCTTGGGGTACCATGTAAATACCATGGTACAGAAATATTTCAGCTCTGTTGGTCTATACAATGCAAAAGAATGATGGACAGAACTTTTAAGGTCCAAAAAGCATATAAAGCCAGTATAGAAGTAATCAATACGACTCCAGTGGTTAAATCCATGTTTTCTGAAGGGATATGATAGGTGTGGGTGAGAAACAGACCAATATTTAAGTCCTTTTTTTACTATAGATTCTCCACACTGCCCAGTAGGTGGTGATATGAAAGAACAAAGTTAATTATGAAACTATAATTTTTTTTTTAAATGATTCAAATGAACAAAAAATGATGTTGCAATACTAAAAAAAAAGAATCACGTTGCGGTAAAAAGAATCGTGAGGTAAAACTTCCTGTAACAGTGTAGTACCCCCCCCAAAAAAACACTGTAAAATTTTAACAAGAGGATAAAGGCCAACGCGGAGCGGCAGTGAGAGAGAGAGATGAAAAAAAAATAAAATTACTCGCCAGTTTTCCGATATGCCGTAGCTTGTTCCTCGGTCACTACTCCACCATCTAACGGACGACAGCCGTGCCTCTCCGGGCGGATCGGAGGCAGTCCTCCAGCCCCTGGCGGACAGAACGCCCCGCCACATTCTCGGGGAACAGAAGGGGTCTCCCCCGTCCCTGGCAGCGGTTCTCCCACTCCAGGTGGTCGGCAGCGAGCCCCTCCCCGCTTGCGGTCGGCGGCCTCAGACCCCCCAGCGTTTCAGCGGCGAGCCCCTCCCCGCTCGCGGTCTCAGAACCCGCCGTGTTTCAGCGGCCGGTAGGGGACTCTTCCGCCCCTGGCAGCGGCCCTGACCACTCCAGGCGGTCGGTTAGGAGCCCCTTCTCCCCTCGCGGTCGGCTGCTCCATTGGGGTGGGTGGTAGTGGCGAGAACTCTACTATGGCGTATCCGTCCTCCTTCCAGAGTTTCGGCACCAGTGTAACGCAGTTCAATGGAAAGGAGGCGGCGAGAACCGGCTTCACACCACCGTCCACAATCGGCCTTTAACCCTCTCGGAGGCTTAATTAGCCTGATAAGGGACCGGGTGTGTATAATCACGAGCCGGCTCCGCCCTCCGCCCTGTCACAGGTATATCTTAAAGTACCATAGTATTACCAACTGACTGTACCATGGGACTGCTATGTAACGGTAAGATCAGTAATTATTTAACTTTTATTCTACAAGTAAATTTGCATTTACATTTATGCATTTGGCAGATGCTTTTATCCAAAGTGACTTACAGTGCACTTATTACAGGGACAATCCCCCCGGAGCAACCTGGAGTTAAATGCCTTGCTCAAGGACACAATGGTGGTGGCTGTGGGGATCGAACCAGCAACCTTCTGATTACCAGTTATGTGCTTTAGCCCACTACGCCATCTCTAACAATTACTGTGCTATATCGGGCAGCCGGGAGATGCTGTTATATACATTTTCATTGAGAGACTCTTCCAACACACTGCAAATGAGAAAGCTGATACTGCAGTTGGCCCGTTTCATAGACAGTGGAAAAAATGGATGGAACAATATGCAACCAAATTCACTATTAATAACTAACAGGTATTAGGACATTATGACAAATGCCAAGTAAGAGAAATAACAGCTCAGCGAGAGGAAAGAAGACTGAATTCCTAATTAAAACCATATTGGTGAAGAGTTCGTGGAAAGGGAGTGCTTTTTGTCTACTTCTTTTGTTATTCTTTAAATACAGCACAAAAAAGGGACTTATACCAGAGCAGACACACTTTAAAAATACCTGAGGGATGGATAAAAAGACGCCAGGGATTTTAACCACCAGCTGTCAGATATTTCCACATCCCTCTTTCAGAAGCAACGAGAAGCTTTTTTTTGGCTGTTTAATTGAACTCCCATTGCGTTAAGCGTTTGTCCTGGAGCTTGACTTCGCAAGGAGGTCACCAGGTAAAAAGCGCAGACATAGCGAAAATAAAATGTGTGTTTTCAAATATTTTTACTGGAGATTTTTGGAGTCTTTTACTGAGTTCTGGAGAAAAGATCGAACTGCTATATGGGGGTCAGGATTTGGCGGCCATTTTTTTCCAACTCAGTCTTAAACATAAGCCTCTTCACGCCTTGTCTCTTAAAAAACATTTTTGGAGCCCTCTTTCCATCACCCCCAATTTTTTTCAACGTTGTTATTTCTGCAGACTAAAAGAGTGAAAATGACTAACAGATTCCACTGACCCAGAGTCAACACACCAGTTGGCGTCAGGGTCTGAGTTGGCTAGTTTTTTCTTATATCTTTTTTAACTTTTTGATATTTCGATTTCTGCCTTTAAACCCTTCAAATATTGGCCCCATTCACTTCCATTGTAATTGCCTCACTTTAACCATGAGGAGGGACCAGATTAAATATTTAAAATCAACATCATGCAATCAGTTTTGTAGATTGAGCTTAACTTGCATTGAAAACAACAACAACAACAACAACAACAACAACGTCCAAAGCACGAAAGTGTCTTTTATAAACTCAAATTAGGTTTGTTAACATAAAATGCGTTCTTGCATTTAAAAAAGCTAGCCAGAGCACAAAAGAATGGAACAAAATGTAAGAGTTTCGAGAAACATATTTAAAAGTTGTTAAAAGTCTTCATAAATGCACAGCACATGCTAACAATGTTGCGTCATAGAGGTTAAGGGAGCGATATGTAACATTGGAATCAAGCGTTTAAAATGGGTACTACAGTCCAAATTCGAAATATTGGAGAGAGTCGTCTCCCCCGCCCCCTCCTCCCCAGACTTGAAGCTCACATGGGTTGGCAGGTTGAGGACACGCAACAGGAACGAGCAAACCGACAATAGCAAATGAAGATGCTAATAGCTAATGTATACGTTTGCAATGTTTATATTGTTTGCAAATTATAAACCAGCTCATGTGTATTTTTTACAACTGTAGCTGGCTTCCATGGCTGCAGCACGCTGTGTTTGCCCCATAACTTGTTTTAAATCTGGCAACCCGAGGTGTCGAAATACTATCGGGAAATGTGCAGTGGGCGGGATCACACAGGCCAAAACACAAACAGAAATTCTGGCCCGGAATGGACATTGCAAAGTAGAATATACTAGCTGTAGCATTGTTTTTGGAGAAGCCAGTATTTCAACTTAGCATGTTTCCTTAAACTCTGATAGCATATTATGCTAATTTTAAGCTTTATTACAGTAAATATATTACATATTGCACCTTTAAAAGACACCCGTCTAGCACATTTACAGATCACTTTTATGATAATTTTTTAAACAGTGCAGATGGGTGCAAGAATGAATTTTGTGTGAACAGCCCCTCAGACCAATTTGTCGACTAGTCGTTCAGCCAACTGACCATCTAGTGGATTTTGAAAATACATACTTTTTTGGGTCTGTGTAGCTCAGTGGTAAAAGACGCTGGCTACCACCTCTGGAGTCGTGAGTTCGAATCCCAGGGCGTGCTGAGTGACTCGAGCCAGGTCTCCTAAGCAACCAAATTGGCCCGGTTGCTAGGGAGGGTAGAGTCACATGCGGTAACCTCCTCGTGGTCGCTATAATGGGGTTCTCGCTCTCGGTGGGGCACATGGTGAGTTGTGCGTAGATGCCGCGGTGGATGGCGTGGGTCTCCATAAATGCTATGTCTCCGCGGATGCGCGGGCTGATGGCCTCAGACAAGGAGGCAACTGAGATTCATCCTCCGCCACCTGGATTGAGTCACTACGCTACACGAGGATTTAGAGCGAATTGGGAATTGGACATTCCAAATTGGCGGAAAATACATACTTCTGCACATTTCTACTCTCCAAAAGCCAAAATCATGGCTACTTCACCTCAACATCTGGATCTGAATCCCATCGTGACCTTGTGGACCAGATCTGAAAGCGACCGCAGCGGGAGAGTTCGTCTGCCCAATCTGGCTCAGTCTACGCCAAGTAGCCTAAACGAAAATGAACTGACAGCAGAAATGAGCACCAAGGGAGAAAAATGAAACTACTGTATAGATCACCCAACACACGCCAAACGTAAACACAATGTTCCCCTCTTTTCCCTCACTTCAGAGAGATGGTACTCAAGAGCAGATGCCGGTAATCCGGCCCTGGTGGCTTCATCTGGGTTTGATTTGGGTAGCAGGAAGAGGGGGGAAAAGGTGGGGGTATTACCCCGCGGAGCGTTTATTAGTGAGGCACCCCAATCCAGTTGATTAAAGAGAGTTTGTATCGATTACAGCAGATGCCTGAACCCTGCTGAGACCATAGCCAGAGCAGAACAAATAGGCAAGTAAAATAAACAACCCCACCCAAACTCCGGACACCCTGTTAAACACAGAGACTACTCAACGCGAAAGAGCCTTGGAGATCCACAGCAGGAGCAAGGTCTGCTTCACCACCCACAATTGGACACTCTCTGCTTATTTTCAACAGCTATGACACATCCTTCTCTCAAGAGTCTTAAGAGCTGTAGTTTCATACCTCACTGACTTGTGGCAATATTAGTGAAATAACTTTGCAACTCTAGCTTCCCAAAATACAAAATACTCTTAATTTAAAGGGCTACAACTAGAGACAAGCTATTGAAACAAATTTGCTAAATATATTTTAAAACATTAGGGGGTCGGCTCTGACAGAATGGTTTCTTGTGCTACGAAAAAGCTAGATGCAGCGCAACATATGGAACAGAAGGCAGGTGACACTTTTTAAGACAAGTTCTTCTTAAGTTGACACGGCATCTAAAAACGCAACACTCCTGCACAAGACGCTGAAAACACAGCGAGACGTGGCGCAACGTTAAAAAGACGTCAGTGTAGCGCAAACGAAATTGCGTGCTTCATTACACCTTTCGCTGCAGTTTCCAAGTGAAATGTCCAGTGGGGGGCGCCAAAAGCGAGAGAAATGATGTCGTAATAAGACAAGGTTTTTGAGGTGAATGTTAGATGGAGGTTTTAATGAGTAAAATGTTGTTAACCAACCTAAACCTAACCAATAGTATCCTAAATGCATATGAGAGGTGAGCAAAACCGACATCCTTACGCTAAAACAACTAGTGTCCTAAATGCAACATGAAAAGCACATTTTCGGAAGCAACCACGTCATTTAGTGTCACTTCTATGATACTTTCGTATCACATGTACGCTTGCGTATTTGTCAGCTAGTGTTAATTACATCAGGAAACATCGTCGAATCGTAGAAAGTGGCACGTACGTTTGTTTTTAAAACAATTTGGTATAGTAACGTTCATTCAAGTTGCACTGTTAATGTTAAAGATAAACTTCTTTGAAAACAGCATCACGCTACTGAAAAATGTAGTTAAGTTAGTAGCATCGCTATTTTTTGTTAGTTACTCTCCAACACTGCTTCTCGGTTATTATTATGCAGATAGATGATCCGTTAGAGTAAAACTAGTCAGGACGTGGTCTAGCCAGGGACAGGCCTGGAGGCCTGTGTTGAATCAGAGCTTGGTGAGGAACACTTAAAATCTTAAATGCTTCCAAGTTGGAGCGAGAATCGTGAGATTGCATGTTAGCAGTACGCCTGGATGCATATATTTGCAGATATCGCCAGCAACTGTTGACAATTAGTTGGCGAAATTTGAGTCCATTGCTAAGTTTAATGTTTTGTTGTGCTGCATCCTTACCAAACCTTGCTTTAGGGGACTTCCATTCCCCTAAAGCAACACATATAGAAATGCTTATATACAGCAACAAAACCCATGTGATCAGCAAAATTCTGCCTGGTTCAATTACACAGCCAATGTTTCCGTCCCAAGTCCCAAGACATATGAACTGGGATCGGATATTAGTCACCACAACATTGCCAATGTTTCCTCAAAAAGCTGGTTGCAATTGAGTCAAACTGTAAAGTTTGCTGATTGCAACCGGGTCAGAAGGTCTTATTAAAGTCATTATAATTATGTTTATGAGGTGGGGGTGTGTACGGAGTCAGGTGGTGAAGAACGCTGCAAGCTCCAATCGCGATTAAGATCTATTCAATATGGAAAACAAGTATAATGACCATTTTAATCATAGCAATTAAACCACCCATTCATTTTTTAAAACCTAGATCTAACTAATGGACCATGGGGGAGGCAAAATGGAAAAACAGGTCCATTTCCATATCCCATAGTACAGCGATGGTATCAAATGTTAATACCAGGGTTCTCAAAGCATTTTGTCAATAAATACCTATGATGTTTCTAGCCAATAAGGACATTTAAATATAATTTTAAAGATATTGAACTTCAAAAAGCTATTTCTAGCCATTACTTCTCTGGAAATCACAGTATTAAAATGCCCAAGTACTGTCAGGTTTTCATGACTGTGACAATCCTTTAAAACCATCGTGCTTTGATTTATAGCATGGTATAAACTGAGTACCATATTTACATGGTACTCAACAAAGATTACCATTGGTAAATTCTCCAAAAAAGAACAATGGTGCTTCTTAGTGAGTGTTAAGTTAAATCCATGACTTTAGGATATTTGCCCAGAGCCTGATTTATCCACTTCCAAGTTCTTGCAGTATCACAAACATACATAATCGTCCCATTTTCCATTTGGTTCTGAAATAAAAAACTGCTCGTGACAGATCAATAGTACCGCAACGTTTGGCCGCAAAATAAATCTCCACCCAAAACAGGCACGAACCATAAAATTGTATATAAACAAAGCAAACAAAAGGGTAATTACTGACGATAACTACTAGCAATTAAACTACGAGGAGGGCAGTTTCTTGTAGCCATTTTCATTGATAAAAGCCATTTAGCAAGTATGATCCTTCTTCCCAAAGTTTAATGTTTAAACACATTATTACACATAAAAAATCCCCATCAAGTTGCTTTATCAACAACTAAACACAGGTGCCAAAAATTGCTGCTAAAGACCGCAGGAACTTTTTGCGGCTTTCAGTCCATGTGTTAGCTTTGAAACCATCTGTATACTAGTTGACTTAGGCAACATTTACACCAATCTGTTTCCCAATTTCAGTTTTCTAACATCATCGTTTTCCAAAGTATGTGGTAAGAGAGTATGTATTCATAACGCTAAGTATTCTTCAGGTTTTTTCTCTCCCTTTTTCTCCCAATTTGTAACGCCCAATTCCCAATGCGCTCCAAGTCCTCGTGGTGGCGTAGTGACTTGCCTCAATCTGGATGGTGGAGGACGAATCCAAGTTGCCTCCACGCCTGAGACCGTCAATCCATGCATCTTATCACATTAGCGCGTTACCGCGGAGACGTAGCGCGTATGGAGGCGTCACCATATTCTCCGTGGCATCCACGTATTCGATGGAGGGTTTTTTCTACCCTTTTTCTCCCAATTTGGAATGCCCAATTCCCAATGCGCTCTAAGTCCTTGTGGTGGCGTAGTGACTCGCCTCAATCTGGATGGCGGAGTACGAATCTCAGTTGCCTCCGCGTCTGAGACCGTCAATCCGCGCATCTTATCACGTGGCTTGTTGAGCGCGTTACCGTGGATACGTAGCGCGTGTGGAGGCTTCACGATATTCTCCGCGGCATCCACGCACAACTCGCCACGCGACCCACTGAGAGCGAGAACCACATTATAGCGACCACGAGGAGGTTACCCCATGTGACTCTACCCTCCTTAGCAACCAGGCCAATTTGGTTGCTTAGGAGACCTCGCTGGAGTCACTTAGCACGCCCTGCAAGCAATTTTTTAGGGCCTTCAAAAACGTGTATGCGTCACCAGTAGTGACACTCGTAAAAGTCTTAAAGGTAGTTTTTCTGCAATGTCTCAAAACATAATGGCACGTGATTATGTCTCTGCCAAAATAAGGTGATTATTTGGCTGGTCTTCCGGCGTTAATGCACTGAGACAGCAGTTTGTTTTGCACAGTGCCAAGGACCAAGATTACGATCTGGACGGAGGAAGTAGAGTGCAGATTTTAAGAGTTATCTCTCTTGGCTCGTTACGGTACACATTTTTACAGCTAGCCTTCAGAAGACTGCTAACAATTATTTTTTTTGCTACTGTGAGGAAGTGGTGATCACATTTTCTCCCCAGTTAAATTCTTAAATCCAGTTTGTCCTGGACCGCAACCAGTAAGGCAATTAAGCGCAGAGAAATAGGGGTATGAGCCAGCAGTCATTAAAAACTAAATCTCATACAAATGCTTAATAGCGTTCATATAGGACCAGCTTTAACTCCATCTGCTCTGAAATGAGCTGGGAAAAAACTATGGAAATTACTCCAAGACAGGAATATAAAGAAAGTGTGGGCTAAAGGGGGTTAAGAGAAGCGACAACACACCAGGGAAAGGAAGCAAAATGAGTTTAGACAGGAGAAATGAGAGAGACAGCACTGAAATAAGCCCTCTTATATCTGGTGTTTTTCTGCATATTTTCTGCATAGATTTTGAAGACAGTTGATCCTGTACTATAACTGTAGTATTTACACAACCCATTCTATATATTCCACAAAGCTCACTTTACAAAATGCAAAAAAAAGTATCAAAACTGTCATTTTCAGGACAGAAATGTTGCCCAAGCAGCTATTTACACCAAACGTGTTTTTCCTTCCGTCTGCACTGTTTTCCAATTGGCCTGGCGAACTGATTGCAGCGCTACCTCTTTAGCCATGTAACTTGTCCCATCTGTTTGCACCAACGTTTTGGAATTGTTTACCTTTTTCTGGTAGTTAACCCAACGTGACTCACCCACCCTAGCAATTGGGCCAAGGAAGCCTGACTGGAGTCACTCAGCACGCCCTGGATTCAAACTTGCGACTGCAGGTGTGGTAGTCGGCGTCTATAATCCAGGACGTGCTGAGTGACTCCAGTCAGGCTTCCTAAGCAACCAATTCGCCCGATTGCTAGGGTGGGTGAGTCATGTTGGGTTAACCTACCAGAAAAAGGTAAACAATTCCAAAATGTTGGTGCAAACAGATGGGACAAGTTACATGACTAAAGAGGTAGCGCTGCAATCAGTTCGCATCGCAAGTCGTTGCTTCGCCCTCTTGATGTGTACACACATTTGTTCATTTTCATGGGAGCAATCTAGTATTGATTTGCGCTTTGAGGTATTGTTTTGAGCACTATACTTAGTGATGACATTTCTCTACACATTTTCCACCATTTTTCTATTTTTTGTGCAATCGCTGACTAAAACTGCCGCTCCATTGTATAATAAATGATTTCTTTCTGCACACTGATCATTTTTTTATGGCGCAATACATATCAGGTAACCCATTTGCCGCATACTAGAAAAAGACTATCAGAGGAAAAAAACCCTGTGTCTTAGCACAAGGCATGGGACATTTTTAAACCATAAATTCCCTGCCTGTGTAAGCACCTCTCCACTCGCTCCTCACACACCTCTATGGCTGTATGGATCCCTGAACCGCAGCGTACGCATCCCTGCTATCCACAAGAGAAGATACACAGAGTCAATACTACAGCAGTGCCACAACAGAGCAGTGTAAGCATCACATTTCATCTCACAGCCTATTCTCTGGCCCCGCAGGTCTGCTTCTGTAAACAGAGCAGTTCAAGTTTAGAGTAACGCTGAAGCACAAAGTCTCTCTCATACAAGTGCTGCCTGTGTGCCTGCCCGCCCTCACTGGACCTAAGCCACCAGAATCAGAGTCTACAGTTCTGCCACAACCAAAAAAAATAAACACAAGCTTTGAGACAACACAGAACTCAGAGTAACCTACCTACACTCACCAACTGGGCAGATAACTCGCTCTCTATGTCTATCCATCATCTATCTAAAATGGAACTGGGTCCAATTATTTACCAACTACCCAGTTAAGCCAAAATTCCAGTTTCGAGACATCCAAACAAGACAGCTGCCATTTTCTGGAAATAAGTCAATAGTTTGTGTCATGTAAAATACCCACATGAACATATGCACACAGAACACAAGAGTGGCCAACACAAACCTCCGAAAATCAGCGGCAGTTAATCTAGAGCACACTAAATATGCATTTGGACTCACGCATTGGAGGTGGCCAAAGACACTGTGCTGAGAGACGAGCTCAACTTCCTTCTGTCCCAGAGCTTCACTTCCTGTTGACGTACCTGCAAACACACACAAAAACGCACACATTGCATTCTTAAGCCATGAGCACAAGACATCCTATAAAAGAATGCACATTCAGTTATATAGTTTCCCCATTTGAACAGTAAGATTGAGTATGAAATGTCAACATTACCTGATTAAAGCCAGTGGTGATTAAGTTGTCATCTTTGATCCAGAGAATGCGCGAGTCTTTATTACCTTGAAGGCCCTGTGCGCACTGTAGAGAAACAAATATACGAGTGATATTAACATAAAAGTCAACCTAAAGTAAACAAACCAAGCCAACGGTCACATTGTCTATGTCAGGGTCCACTCACCAAGTGCCAAATTTGAAATTGGATTTGGTGAGTAAAATGGTAAATGGTCTGCACTCATATAGTGCTTTTTTAACCTTAGTGGTTACCGAAGCGCTTTACACTGTGTCCCATTCACCCATTCACACACACATTAATACACTAATGGTGGCAGAGCTGGCATGCAAGGCGCTAGCCTGCCATTGGGAGCAACTTGGGGTTCAGTGTCTTGCCCAAGGGACACTTCGGCATGTGGAGTCATGTGGGCCGGGAATCGAACCGGCAACCCTGCGATTGGCAGCCGACCCGCTCCACCACCTGAGCAACAGCCACCCCTAAACAAAATCAATTGGCCAGTAACTTTATGGAGCACAACAGTCTGGTTCCGGAAGTAAAAATTCCCATACATTTTTTCCATTGAAATATGTATTTTCAATAATAACATTATGACCACCTGCCTAATATGCTGCTGGTCCAAAACAGCATCAACCTGCCAATGCATGGACTCTACAAGACCCCTGAAGGTGTCCTGTGGTATCTGGCACCAAGACATCAGCAGCAGATCCTTCAAGTCCTGTATGTTGTGAGGTGGAGCCGCCGCAGTTCGGACATTTGATCCAGCACATCCCACAGATGCTCAATCAGATTGAGATCTGGGGAATCAGGAGGCCAAGTCAACACCTTGAACTCTTCCTCATGTTCCTCAAACCATTCCTGAACAATGTGTGCAGTGTGGCAGGACGCATTATCCAGCTGAAAGAGGCCACGGCCATCAGGGAATACCGCTGACACGAAGGGGAGTACCTGGTCTGCAACGATGTTTAGGTAAGTCCCGGCAGGACCCAGGGTTTCCCATCAGAACATTACCCAGAGCATCAAACTCCCTCCACCGGCTTGTCATCTTCCCAAAGTGCATCCTGGTGCCATCGCTTCCCCAAGTAAACGGTGCACACGTACACGGCCTCCCACTCCCAAAAGAAAACAGGACTCATCAGACCAGACGGCCTTCTTCAACTACTCCAAAGTCCAGTTCTGACAATCGCGTGCCCATTGTAAGCACTTTCGACAGTGGACAGGGGTCATCATGGGCACTCTGACCAGTCTGCGGCTACGCAGCAAGCTGTGATGCACTGTGTGTTGTGACGGATTCTTCCCGTAACCATTATTAAAATGTTCTGTGACCATCTGTCGGTTCGGACCAGATGGGATAGCCTGCATTGCCACTGCTGACCGGGAGCACCCCACAAGCCTTGCCGTTTCAGAGATGCTCTAACCCAGTCAGTCAGGTCTTTTTGCTTCAAATCGAAGTTTGTGATGTTGTGATTCACCTCGAAGCTGGTTTGTTTGATTCATGGCTTACAAGGATTTTATGGAAAGCCTATTGACGAAATGAATGGGAAAAATCCTTCTGGAACCAAGACGTCTGAAAACAATTAGCGGGCACAGATGCGCCCAATTGGGAACGGAGACATTTTATGGTTTGCGTGAATTGCAACATTTGCCATCAGAGGACTCCTAAATGTTTTTGGGTTTCACCAAAACTCCATGTGGCGACAAATATGTGGAATAATTCAACCATTAGGCCAAAATACGAAAATATGGGCAACAAAAATCATGACACATCTTCTTTGTTTTTTTGTAACGGATGAACCCTTACAAAAATGAACCATGGCTTTCCTACAGTAAGCATACGGTGTAACTAAAATCATAGTAACCACGGTTACTACAGTCGTGGTTACTAGACTACCATATTACTATAGTAAATCTATGGTTAATTCTCACAAGGGCAGATTCACAGAGATACAGGCGGACTTATCTTGCATATGATATATTATTTATAAAAATAATGCAAAAATACAGTTTTATGGCCAGTAAGAAATATTTGAGGTAGATTTTCTTAATTCACCCGCCATTGACAGTTTAGATCTTTAAGTTGTTTCTCAAAAAGACATTATATACAGAGAGTTAGAGAGAGAGTTTGGGAGAAACAGGGGTGCGTTTAAAGGTAGGTGTTGAAAGCAGGTGTCCCAATAACAGACTAGAGAAGAGTCCTCTTCCAGTCCTTTAAAGATCTCTTTGTGAAATATGAGACAGAACAGGGCTCGTCTGTGATGTGAGGGGTTGTTATGATTGACCTCTGACCTCTGAGTGACGGTTAAATCACTCTGACATCATCACAATGCTTTTTTAATCAATGTTGCTTTAATCAGTAGCGCTGATACAATGTTGCTCAAACGCTGGGAAATGATGTTTGACTACATTTGATATGTGTTTAAGAGATTTTAAAAGACGTAGTGTGTGTGAGTATGTATTTGTTTATAGAAGTGATACGCTGGTATGATTAATGTTAGGTGATACAATGCTAAATGGACCAGCTTAAACCTACTTTCCAGGCTGGCTAAATCTGGTTTGGTGCTAGTTTAGATGGTAGCCAAGAAAATTCAGCTTCATAACAGAATCTTATAGAAACAGCTAACATCAAAACGGTGTGAAAAATGAATTATTTTCAATTCTTGCTCAGTTATTTTTCAAAAAATATTTGACATTTTCCTCATATTACAATTTATTTATTTTTATTTACATATTTTGATTTAAAAATAAAAAATAGAACAGCCAAAACAAATAAATAAAATATCAAGAAAAATAAATAATTAAAATGCATTAAATTAAAATAAATAACTAAATTAAATAATAAAAAACAAATATATATATATAACCTATTTATAATCTAGTTTTCAAATAAAAACTTGCGAAAGGCGCACGTGTCAAGTCTGCTTATCTCCGAGCTGAAAACATACAGCACCGTTTCAGAATGTGTCAGGAGCACGCTGTGAAATAACTGAGAGACCCGAAAAACATTCATATTTGCCAGGAACAAAAATAGAAAGAAAAACATAGAACAAAGAAAAAAAAATCCCATTGATTTTCCATCATGCTGCTCGTTCAGACGTTTACAGCTGATCATTTATCATAAACGTGACTGGACCCAGAACAAGTCTCAGATGTGGTGACCAGGTGCGTTCCCCGCCACGAAACACACGGGACAGACACAAGAGCCTCTGTTTGCAGGTGACATTATACTCAGAAACAAACAGGTTTGGTCTGTCTCTAAGCTGCAAAAAGTCGAATATGTCACAATCTAGGTGCAATATGCAAGAATGAATAAAACTCCAGAGAAAGTCTGAAAAAATTTATATTAGTAACACTTTAGGAAAGAAAGAAGGAAAGAAAGAAGGAAAGAAGAACGAAAGAAATAAAGAACGAAAGAAAGAAGGAAAGAAGAAAAGAAAGAAAGATAGCTTGAAAGAAGGAAAGAAAGAAGAAAAGAAAGAAAGAAGGAAGGAAAGAAAGAAAGAAGGAAAAAAGAAAGAAGGAAATAAAGATTGAAAGAAAGAAAGAAAGATTGAAAGAAGGAAAGAAAGAAGAAAAGAAAGAAAGAAGGAAGGAAAGAAGGAAAGAAAGAAAGAAAGAAAGAAAGAAGGAAATAAAGAAAGATTGAAAGAAAGAAAGAAAGAAAGAAGGAAATAAAGAAAGATTGAAAGAAGGAAATAAAGAAAGAAGGAAATAAAGAAAGATTGAAAGAAAGAAGGAAATAAAGAAAGATTGAAAGAAGGAAATAAAGAAAGATTGAAAGAAGGAAAGAAAGAAGGAAATAAAGAAAGAAAGATTGAAAGAAGGAAAGAAAGAAGGAAAGAAAGATTGAAAGAAGGAAAGAAAGAAGAAAAGAAAGAAAGAAAGATTGAAAGAAGAAAGAAAGAAGGAAAGAAAGAAAGAAAGAAGGAAAGAAATAAAGAAAGATTGAAAGAAGGAAAGAAAGAAATAAAGAAAGAAGGAAAGAAAGAAAGATTGAAAGAAAGAAAGAAAGAAAGAAAGAAGAAAAGAAAGAAAGATTGAAAGAAGGAAATAAAGAAATAAAGAAAAAGATTGAAAGAAAGAAAGAAAGAAAGAAAGAAGGAAAGAAATAAAGAAAGATTGAAAGAAGGAAAGAAAGAAATAAAGAAAGAAGGAAAGAAAGAAAGAAGAAAAGAAAGAAAGATTGAAAGAAGGAAATAAAGAAATAAAGAAAGAAAGATTGAAAAAAAGAAAGAAAGAAAGAAGGAAAGAAAGAAGAAAAGAAAGAAGGAAAGAAAGAAATAAAGAAAGAAAGAAAGAAAGAAAGGAAAGAAAGAAAGAAGAAAAGAAAGAAAGATTGAAAGAAGGAAAGAAAGAAAGAAGGAAAGAAAGAAGAAAAGAAAGATTGAAAGAAGGAAAGAAATAAAGAAGGAAAGAAAGAAAGAAGAAAATAAAGAAAGAAAGAAAGAAGGAAAGAAAGAAAGAACAAAAGAAAGAAAGATTGAAAGAAGGAAAGAAATAAAGAAGGAAAGAAAGAAAGAAGAAAATAAAGAAAGAAAGAAAGAAGGAAAGAAAGAAAGAACAAAAGAAAGAAAGATTGAAAGAAGGAAAGAAAGAAAGAAAGAAAGAAAGAAAGAAAGAAGAAAAGAAAGAAAGATTGAAAGAAAGAAAGAAGGAAAGAAAGAAGAAAAGAAAGAAGGAAAGAAGGTTGTAGCAGTGTGTGTGTTGGGAACTGAACCCTTGTCTTTGCTGCCTGCAGTTGATCACAGGAACTATATGAGACCTTGACAGATAAATTCAGGGCTCTGCATGTATCTATCAAAGCCTAATGAATAACTTCTTCCATACTGCCACCCTCTGCTTGTTAAAGAAAAACACTACACACTACAATTCCAAGTTAAATACAAGTCAATAAAATACCTCGAGACACTCAGTAACACACAAATAACCGGATAGAGCCAGACGTGATGGTTCACTCATGTCTTTGACAACATAACATCACTGATTTAGCACAAGGTTGAATCGGATGGGTTGAAGGGTTACAGAGGAGGAAGTCAGCAACAGCGCTCGGTTTATATTAGTGTCAAGAGAGTGTTTTGGGTGTGGAGGTAAACATCGGACTTTGGAAGTGTGCCGTTATTGATTTGAGAATAATGGAATCGTATCTCCTCAATCATTGTTTTTGGAAAAGTAACGGAACACGCATACGCATATATTACGCAGAAACACGAATTATTGCCTCTAGCTGTGGTTCACAATGTTATATTACGATGAATTGCTTTTAAACCAACTGTGCACTGCAATGAATTCACATGGACCATATCTCAAAGCAGTAACACGTCAAACCCAAGGTCCTGTTCTTTGGTGCACACTCGAGTTTGAAAAACAGCTTTCCTGCTATGACGTTGTTGTGAAATTCACAGCCAACCAGCAATGAGGCATCTTAATAGATGCAAAAGTTAAAAAAGTTTTTTGAAAGTTAACTTTGCACACACCCAGTGCATAAAAACCCTCTCACAGGGCTATCTCGTAAGGATGCCTCTGAATATATATCCCTCAGGGGGGACATAGCTCTTTGGCCATATTGTGCTGTATCGGACCTCATGTGGAAGGTATGGAGGTATTTGGTTCATATTCAGGAAGAAATATGTTTGCTGGAAGAGGGCTACACTCTTTTAACCCCAGGGTAGAGGACGTGTAGGGTAAATCTCTCAGAACATGTTGCATCATTGTAATCGCTCACAATGAAAGACTCAAGATGAACCATCTTAATGATGAATATAAAACTTTTGATACAAAATATAAAAACATAAATATACAAATATATAATGCTTATTACACAAAATATATTGTGCAGATAGTTTGCTGGCAAACTATCATGCACAAATGACAATCTACCATGTAATTTTCCTGCAGCTTTAGAGAGATTAGTCACATGGCATTTACAGCTCAAGTGTTGTAACTGCCATTGAATTGAATGGGAATGATAATGGATAGATTTCTTTGGGCAGAGATGGAAGCTCATCTAAAATAATAATTGGCAATATAACTAACTTGAGACATCATAGACACCTCATAGATTTGAGACCTGACCTGGACTCCACCTCATAGATTTGAGACTTGACCTGGACTCCACCTAAAGACTTGAGACCTGACCTGGACTCGACCTAAAAGACTTGAGACAATTTTTTTCCCTTTTTCGCACAATTATTTGGATTGTCCAATTCCCTGTCCGGGTGGCAGAGGACGGATCCCAGTTGGCTCCACGTCTGAGACCTTCTACTCGCACATCTTATCACGTGGCTGGCTGGGCACGTCAACACGGAGGCACACTACGTGTGGAGGCTTCACACCACCGACCGCGGCAACAACGCGCCCCACCGAGAGTGAACCACCTTACGATCACGAGGATGTTACCCCAAGTGACTCTACCCTACCTAGCAACCGGGCCAATTTGGTTGCCTAGGAGACCCAGCTGGAGTCACTGTGCACACCCTGGGATTCGAATCAGCAGACTCCAGGGGTCTTCAGCATCTTTACCACTGAGCTACCCAGGTCCCCAAAGACTTGAGACTTGACCTGGACTCCACCTCAAAGACTTGAGACTTGACTTTGACTCCACCTGAAAGACTTGAATCTTGACTTGGTCTACACCTCATAGACTTAACCTGAACTCCACCTCATAGACTTGAGATTTGACCTGGACTCCACCTCATAGACTTGAGATGTGACCTGGACTCCACCTCATAGACTTGAGATGTGACCTGGACTCCACCTCATAGACTTGACCTGGACTCCACCTCATAGACTTGAGATGTGACCTGGACTCCACCTCATAGACTTGACCTGAACTCCACCTCATAGACTTGAGATGTGACCTGGACTTCACCTCATAGACTTGAGACCTGACCTGGACTCCACCTCATAGACTTGAGACCTGACCTCGACTCCACCTCATAGACTTGAGACCTGACCTCGACTCCACCTCATAGACTTGAGACTTGATCTGGCCACTACCTCATAGACTTGACCTGGACTCCACCTCATAGACTTGAGATGTGACCTGGACTCCACCTCATAGACTTGACCTGGACTCCACCTCATAGACTTGAGATGTGACCTGGACTCCACCTCATAGACTTGAGACCTGACCTGGACTCCACCTCATAGACTTGAGACTTGATCTGGACTTCACCTCATAGACTTGAGACCTGACCTCGACTCCACCTCGTAGACTTGAGACTTGATCTGGTCACTACCTCATAGACTTGAGACTTGATCTGGACTCCACCTCATAGACTTGAGACCTGACCTGGACTCCACCTCATAGACTTGAGACTTGATCTGGCCACTAACTCATAGACTTGAGACCTGACCTGGACTCCACCTCATAGACTTGACCTGGACTCCACCTCATAGACTTGAGACCTGACCTGGACTCCACCTCATAGACTTGAGACTTGATCTGGCCACTAACTCATAGACTTGAGACCTGACCTGGACACCACCTCATAGACTTGACCTGGACTCCACCTCATAGACTTGAGATGTGACCTGGACTCCACCTCATAGACTTGAGACCTGACCTGGACTCCACCTCATAGACTTGAGACTTGATCTGGCCACTAACTCATAGACTTGAGACCTGACCTGGACTCCACCTCATAGACTTGACCTGGACTCCACCTCATAGACTTGAGACTTGATCTGGCCACTACCTCATAGACTTGAGACCTGACCTGGACTGCACCTCGTAGACTTGAGACCTGACCTGGACTCCACCTCATAGACTTGAGACTTGATCTGGCCACTAACTCATAGACTTGAGACCTGACCTGGACTCCACCTCATAGACTTGACCTGGACTCCACCTCATAGACTTGAGACCTGACCTGGACTCCACCTCATAGACTTGAGACTTGATCTGGCCACTAACTCATAGACTTGAGACCTGACCTGGACTCCACCTCATAGACTTGACCTGGACTCCACCTCATAGACTTGAGATGTGACCTGGACTTCACCTCATAGACTTGAGACCTGACCTGGACTCCACCTCATAGACTTGAGACCTGACCTCGACTCCACCTCATAGACTTGAGACTTGATCTGGCCACTAACTCATAGACTTGAGACCTGACCTGGACTCCACCTCATAGACTTGAGACTTGATCTGGCCACTAACTCATAGACTTGAGGCTTGACCTGGACTCCACTTCAAATACTTGAGATTGCAAATGGACTCTACTTCAAAGACTTGACCTGATCGCCCCCTCAAAGACTTGAGCCTTCATCTGGTCTCCACCTCAAATACTTATTTCTTAACCAAGACTTTACCTTAAAGTCTTGTGTCTTGAACTGGTCTCCAACTTACAGACTTGAGATTTGACCTGGACTTCACCTCAAAGACTTGAAACTTGAGTTTTAATCCATGTCAGAGACTTCTAAACATATCTTACTCCAGGTATTATACCTCTCTTTGGTGTGGCCCCCAAAGAGTGACAAATCAAAGGAAGAAGTACATGAGAAAGAGACAACAGATGGAGACAACAAACGAGGCAAGAGTCCCTTGTCTGTTATTTCAGTAGATGGTTCTCCAATGAGGGTTGAGTACACACAAATACATTATACACAGCCTCACTGAACTTCCAACCTCTCTCTCCATCACCCCTCCTTTCCCTTTGTACTTTTCATCATATCAGTGAACTCCTCTTGGACAGGCCTCTGAGTGACCTGCCAGTGTGAAGCAACAATGCACTTGCATCGCTCAGATTCAACTCTGGCAAGACCCGACATGGAAGAAAACCACTGGCACAGAGTTTCACTCCTGCATTCGTGAAAAGAATAAATTCAGATCCATCACCATAAGATTGTATATTAAGCTGACTCACACTCCACAACTTCAAATCCATCACCTTCCTTCTGCGGTTCACGTTTCTGGTTCTTTTTGCCCTCTCTGTGCCAAACGCAACGACACGGAACAAGAATCCCAGAGGAACAAATGAGTTTGTGATTGGATATCAAAACACACTGGGATAACTAATAATGTCATGTAAATTTCCATTCATCCTTTAAAATGGTTATCTGGCAGTGATTCATTTAGTGACCGATCAAGTTTCAGTCATTTAAAATCTGCTTCAATTTCTGGATATTGTGATAAATGCAGAGAACCTCACTGTGACCACAACAAGATGTCATCTGATGTCCAACATGATGGTGAGCTTGTGGCATATACAGTGTGACCAAAAATTATTCTGACACTTTTGACCACTTGCTGAAATACTAAAAACATGTATGGATATCATTGCATAAATAAATAAATACAAATAAGTTTTTACATAACTTATAGTTAGAACAAACAACATTACAACTACGCATTAACTATGAACACGTTCGACTAATGTCTGACAACTTTCTGTCCTACTTTTGAGCAATATATCTAAAAAATATGAAACAGCTAAGCAAACACACTGTAAGCCTACATTTATTGCAAACATGTCTTATATAAGTGAAGTTAATTCTGAGGAAAAGTCTGGTGGCATTTTTCTGCAAAATGACACTCGGTTTGATATTTTTATGCTAATGATATGAATACACACATATTTAAGTGTAGATTAAATGTCCAAAGGTGTCCAAATATTTTTTGGGCCAATTTATAGGGCCTTATAGATGCATGTAGTATGCATCTATAAGTATGCATGCAAAGATGCATGCAAAGATGTTTAGCATATGAAGATCTGTGATGATGAAGTCATTAGTATTGGTCAGGAGTGTTTCTGCAGCTGTGGTTGAAAGGCGGAAAGAGAGAGAGAGCGAGAGTGAGAGAGAGAGCATGCTCTAAACTCAGAACTATTTATCATTACAGTTTGGCTCTCTTTACCAAATAAACACTCGCGCACATGAAGGGAGTGAGGCCTGCACTCTCTGCCACTCAAAACTAGATCTGAAATCTGGATCAAAGAGTGTGTGTGTGTGTGTGTGTGTGTGTGTGTGTGTGTGTGTGTGTGTGTGTGTGTGTGTGTCAAAATGTTATCTCATTCACGTGTGTGTCCCACATTGTGTTGCTGTAACGAGTTTCTTTTATTGATGTCAAACTGGAGATTAATTACACAGTTGAGATAGAGTATAAGTGCAGTAACCTTTAGCTGTGACTTCTTTTTCTTACTAAAGCAACTTATAATAAAGACATTAATAATAAACACATTGTGCAAGTGGCAACGCCTTTACGCCTCTCATCCATTCAGGAACAGAGTTTTCCTCCACCAAAAACCCCACTCTCTAGTAGTGCATACTTCGGCAGAAAATGATTATGTTAGGAAACTGACAACGGGGTTTTCAAACTAAAACAGATTTGTGTGGGTGTGGCCTAATGATGCACATCAGATTCTAAAGGGCCATTCACTACAAAAATGTATTTTCTTATTTTCCAGAAAACAAAGAAAGGTGACTCAAAGGTGACTAATTATTCAAGCACACTGGGTAACTGGTCTGACCTCCAATCAGTTCTTGAGTTGTATTGCCAAAAGCCACAATACTGGCCGAGCATACTTTTAGAAACGTAGACATACACCGTATGTGTGAGTGAAATGACCTGAGAGCGCTGTGTTTTCTTTAGCCGAGGAACAAAGCATACAGCTCTGAGCGTACAGAATTCAATTCATACTAAATGAGCAATGATCAAATACAAGACAGTACAAATACCCTTCAGAGGGCATTAGTAAAAACACCCAGGAGAACCTGCGATGGCAAAAAATAACACCAGAAACACCTTAAACACCAGGGAAAAAGCCAAACCTCAAAGTCAGCTTCTGGCCGAGCTGTGATTTATGTCAAGAATGGCTCCCAATGAAAACAAAGTGGGCCGAACACTGAGCCATGCAGAACTCCGAGGTTAAACAGACGGTGCGCACAGCTGTGTCACTCACAGGGAATGTGGATCCACCCACTGAGAGGACTATCAGATGTCTACAAGCACATATGGGAACAATCTTTATTTCTCCTCTTCTTCATAGGCTTATGGCAGAGATCAGTGAAGAGCAGCCCTCAAAAATGTAATACAACTTCAGATTTTCCTCTCTGTGTAACCATCTCACTTCCATCATCGCTTTTCCAGTCGCATCTCGAATCTGTCATCGATGCTACTGCAGACCTCTAGGCAATGTGATTCGACATGGGGCTTCCAAACAAAGGGTTAACAAAGAACAATATCTGGGTTGCATTCTAGCTTGAGTGAAACTTCTGAGCAGCAGATATCAGTGGTGGAACTGTTTGTAAACAGTAACTTTGTATATGGTTCTTTATAGATAAAAAAAAATGATTAATGTTACTTTATACACTCACCTAAAGGATTATTAGGAACACCATACTAATACTGTGTTTGACCCCCTTTCGCCATCAGAACTGCCTTAATTCTACGTGACATTGATTAAACAAGGTGCTGAAAGCATTCTTTAGAAATGTTGGCCCATATTGATAGGATAGCATCTTGCAGTTGATGGAGATTTGTGGGATGCACATCCAGGGCACAAAGCTCCTGTTCCACCACATCCCAAAGATGCTCTATTGGGTTGAGATCTGGTGACTGTGGGGGCCATTTTAGTACAGTGAACTCATTGTCATGTTCAAGAAACCAATTTGAAATGATTCAAGCTTTGTGACATGGTGCATTATCCTGCTGGAAGTGGCCATCAGAGGATGGATACATGGTGGCCATAAAGGGATGGACATGGTCAGAAACAATGCTCAGGTAGGCCGTGGCATTTAAACGATGCCCAATTGGCACTAAGGGGCCTAAAGTGTGCCAAGAAAACATCCCCCACACCATTACACCACCACCAGCAGCCTGCACAGTGGTAACAAGGCATGATGGATCCATGTTCTCATTCTGTTTACGCCAAATTCTGACTCTACCATCTGAATGTCTCAACAGAAATCGAGACTCATCAGACCAGGCAACATTTTTCCAGTCTTCAACTGTCCAATTTTGGTGAGCTCTTGCAAATTGTAGCCTCTTTTTCCTATTTGTAGTGGAGATGAGTGGTACCCGGTGGGGTCTTCTGCTGTTGTAGCCCATCCGCCTCAAGGTTGTGCGTGTTGTGGCTTCACAAATGCTTTGCTGCATACCTCGGTTGTAACGAGTGGTTATTTCAGGCAAAGTTGCTCTTCTATCAGCTTGAATCAGTCGGCCCATTCTCCTCTGACCTCTAGCATCAACAAGGCATTTTCGCCCACAGGACTGCCGCATACTGGATGTTTTTCCCTTTTCACACCATTCTTTGTAAACCCTAGAAATGGTTGTGCGTGAAAATCCCAGTAACTGAGCAGATTGTGAAATACTCAGACCGGCCCGTCTGGCACCAACAACCATGCCACGCTCAAAATTGCTTAAATCACCTTTCTTTCCCATTCTGGGTTTAATGCCAAAGGCGTAGTTTCACCGAAATTCCCAGTTTGTGTTTCCAGTACACAACTGTACAGGTTCGGGGAAAGAAATACATGAAAATAAATTGGGGCACAGTACAAATCCGTTAAAACACCCAATAGACAAAGCGATGCCCTTAGAAATGACTTTCCATGGTTTGGTGAACTTTCATAGATGGTGTGCTGGGACATCGTCTCGCCGTAGTGGAGAGACCACTCAGGACACCATGGCAGTTACAGTCGGTGAGTTGTCAATGCTAACTTATCTTGTATCAACTCGATATCAACTCGATATTCTAGATAAATAGATACAATTATACCCCAGCATGAGCTTCCCTCTTGCTTGTGAAATGGGCAGGGTGTGTGACGTTAGGACCGCAGCGGTGTATTAAGGGCAGATTTTTGGGCAACATTGCGGAGTTATTGGCCCGATGGTGGGAACGCAGATCGATTGTGGTCTTGCGGCTTGAGGTCCAAGGCTATTGGCCCCGGCTGGCCAGTTGATAGCCCTGGCCCGCACTGGCCCGATAATGGAAAAGCGGCTATTGATACTTTTCTGAACAATGAAAAGCTCTTTGAGCAGCATCTATTGTTCTCCTATAACATCAGGCTTTTGTTCTAACTGTAATTTAAATTTTTAAGAATATTGAAGGTTTCATTGTTGTTCTGACTGCAATATGAGCTTATTCTGCGACAGGGTTAATTGCCAGAACAGGACTACTTAAACTGATCCATGTCTTGATTAAAGAGACTGTGTCCCGCCTCTGTCCCAGTCAGTAAGGAGAGCTTGAGCAATTTTGTGCAGTATTTGGACTCTGGTGTGCATCGCTCACTTCACTGGAATTCATTCCTTTCAATCTGTGACCTATTTCACCATAACCCTGAATCTTTCCTCTTTCCATTTTTGTTCTCCGTTTGTACTTTAATCAGGATAAACCTCCTTTTAAGCTCCATTTTGGGTAATGGCAACCTCTTCCTCTAAACTTACGTTCGGCGGAACGGTGAAATGAAACAGCGCAGACTGAACAAAGACAACCAGAATTTGAAATTCAAACCAGCCATTTAATTCTTTAATTTCCTACAGAGAAGACTACTACTCTTTCACTGTTGATTAAAACCATCTTTCCGCTGTTGACTGCCATTTTGTTCTCCAGTATGCAGTTACCAATCAACTCTAATTGTTGAAAAGATGACTGTAAGCAAACTCAGAAACCATAACAGATTGACTGCAAGATCTACAAGGAACATCAGAAACTTCAGCAGTCTACTTGTGTTTTAAGCCTCAATATGTGGCATACTGGGTTGTCACAATGCCAAAATTACAGAAGAGGATACCAATACCAATTTTTATGCTACAGTAAAAATGAAAATATTTTTAAACAACCCTTTATTTTAAAATGGATATACCTTGAATAAGTTGTTTTGGATAAATGTGCAATGGTGAGGCTGAAAATGTGGTGGTAATTATTTCTAAGGGTGTCGTATAGAAACGTATTTTCCCCCCATGCTGCCATTGTTTGAACTTATTTTACTTCCTTTTTTTTTTGTACTTTTTTCCATGAACTCCCAGTGAAAAAACATAAAGAATTATGATTGATCCAATAAATGTAATAGAGACGGAAAATAAACAGGGGACAACAGAAATGGAGGATTTTTGGGGTTAAACCAAACCACTAGGCAGCTAGACAGGCAGAAAAGCCAAACAAGTCAATTTAAATGTTGAAATTGATCTACTGGACATGAAAATGCACATTATGAAAATACATTATTCTGCTGATTTATGTCAGCTTGCAAAATGAATATAGCAGAAACCAGAAAATCTATCTACTATACCATCCTTCACACTCGCTGTGCAAAGTGTTCTGCTGCATAGATGGGTCCCTCATGCATCACTAACATATATTTATATAAACTGCACTGTGACCAGTCACATACGAGTAACAAATGCGCTTGAAAAACAGTTCTCCTCACAGCTAAAGCCCCATCAATTTTATTAACATGGGGTAAAAAACATCTACAATAATAACCCAGTATTCTTCAGTTGCCTGTACAAGGTACACACACTATATGAAACATATCTAGGCACAACTTTTGGGCTATTCTGAAAACTCATCTTGTGTAGATTACAGGACTGCGCTCTTTGACTGACACAGGGGTCAATTTCAAAAAGCCGCTCTTCCTTCAAGATTGATCGCAGCATAAACGCTCACCACAAAGACGTCACTGACTGCCATCGGAAAAAAGAGAAATATTGGCACCAGGTTCAAATTGCCAGATGCAAAATCAAAAAGAGGAAAATAAGGAATGCAGGAGAGACCAAACGTCTTGAGGAACATTTAAAAAATAGACGAAGACAAAAACAACATGGAAACTGAAAAGTTTGACATTAAAAGACAGAGAGGGATGGAAATAAAATCAGCGATGAAGAACCAGAAAGAGGAAAAACATCCATCTATCCACTCGTCTACCCATCTATTCATCCATCCATATATTGATTTATCTATCCATCCTTCTATCCATCTCCACATACTGTATATCCATTTACACATCTATTCATTTATCAACCCATCTATACAACCTTCGATCAATCTACCCATGGAGATCTATTCATTTATCTACCATCCACCATCTAACCATTTATATAAATCTATCATCTACCCATTAATCCACCTATCTACCCACTTATCTACCCATACATCCATCCATCCATCCATCCATTTCTCTACCCTTCTATCTACCCATCTATCCATTTATGCATCTGTCTACGCATCTATATCTATCTATCTATTTAACCATTTATATACCCATATATCCACCTATCCAACCATTTATCATCCATCTATCTATATAACCATTTATATACCCATATATCCACCTATCCAACCATTTATCATCCATCTATCTATATAACCATTTATATACCCATATATCCACCTATCCAACCATTTATCATCCATCTATCTATATAACCATTTATATACCCATATATCCACCTATCCAGCCATTTATCCATCCATCTATCTATTTAACCATTTATATACCCATATATCCACCTATCCAACCATTTATCATCCATCTATCTATATAACCATTTATATACCCATATATCCACCTATCCAGCCATTTATCCATCCATCTATCTATTTAACCATTTATATACCCATATATCCACCTATCCAGCCATTTATCCATCCATCTATCTATTTAACCATTTATATACCCATATCCAGCCATTTATCATCTATCTATCTAACCATTTATCCATTTATATAATTATATATCCACCTATCCAGCCATTTATCCATCCATCTATCTATTTAACCATTTATATACCCATATATCCACCTATCCAGCCATTTATCTATCCATCTATCTATTTATCCATTTATATACCCATATCCAGCCATTTATCATCTATCTATCTAACCATTTATATAATTATATATCCACCTATCCAGCCATTTATCATCCGTCTATCTATTTACCTATTTATCCATCTATCTATCCATTTATCTATACATACATAAATACAAACTGTACATGTACTCATCTATCTATCTATCTATCTATCTATCCTTCCTTCCATCCACCCATCCATCCATCCATCCATGTACTCATCTATCCATACATCAATCTACCCATCCATTCTACCCATCCATTTCTCCATCCATCCATCCATCTACCCACCCCTCTTTCTTTCCATATATCTATCTATCTATCTATCTATCTATCTATCTATCTATCAGTAAGTAGGCAGTGAGAGTGTTGGTCATTTAACTGGACTACATGACTCTTGCGAGAGAGGCTAAAAATACAGAGAGAACAGAGAGGTTGAACAGACGTTCACTGCCCAACTTGCTGCTAGTTGAGACTCTTTCTCACCGGTGTTGACTTACCGCCTGGCACTCATCTTCCAAACAACTCCTGCAGCCTCGCACACTTCCTGAACATCTCCATACCTTATCAGCCTGTCAGCTGGGTTCATAACCAATCTGTTTAACAGTATACTGTATATAGTTATAGTTATTATATTGAGCCTAAGCATGGAACATATATTGGTTGCTTCTGTTACATTAACTACAGTGTAAATTATCTTGAAGCTTGTCTGATAACCAATACCTGTGGGAATGTCTTATTCTGTTATTGCAGGCTAGTGGCATGTAGGCTGATGCAGCATTTACAGAAATAGTACATCGCCATTATACACTCTGTAACAGGTTATGTGACAAGGAAAGGCTCAAACAAACACACACACACATAACCAACACGTCACAAGAGTTCCCAAAACAAGTAACCTGATGATTTCAGTGTCAACCTTTAAAAGGTTTTAAAAAAAGCTGTGTTTCCGGAACAAGCATCAAGTACGGACGAGCACTTTGCCAAGGGGGCCCTGTTGTCCCGAGCATTGGGGCCTGACGTACTTTTTCCCTTAAACGGAGGGAGGGTAATCCAATCTGAGTCCTGTGATTGCCTGAAAAAAACATGATGGTGCAAAAAGCATTAGCGATCGCAAAGGCCATGTAGTTATGTTTGCATCATATCCTGCAACATCTGGACAGACCGGGGACATACGCAAGGATCCTTTTTGTGGACTTCAGCTCGGCTTTCAACACAATCATACCAGATATACTCCGGACTAAGTTAAACCAACTCCCTGTTCCCACCTCTACCTGTCAGTGGATTACCAGCTTTCTGACGGACAGGCAGCAGCTTGTGAGGCAGGGAAAATTCACTTCCACCACCTGTACCATCAGCACTGGTGCCCCCCAGGGATGTGTGCTCTCCCCACTACTCTTCTCCCTGTACACCAATGACTGCACCACCAAGGACCACTCTGTCAAGCTCCTGAAGTTTGCAGGCGACACCACTGTCATCGGCCTCATCCGAGATGATGATGAGTCTGCGTATAGAAAGGAGGTTGAGCGGCTGGCTGTCTGGTGCAGTCAAAACAACCTGGAGCTGAACACGCTCAAAACAGTGGAGATGATTGTGGACTTTAGGAGGAACACCCCAACATTGTCCCCCTCACCATTCTAAACAGCACTGTGTCAGCAGTGGAGTCATTCAGGTTCCTGGGCACTACCATCTCACAGGACCTGAAGTGGGAGATACACATCGACTCCATTGTGAAAAAGGCCCAGCAGAGGTTGTACTTCCTTAGCCAGCTGAGGAAGTTCAACCTGCCACCAGTGCTGCTGAAACAGTTCTACTCAGCGGTCATTGAGTCTGTCCTCTGCACTTCAATAACTGTCTGGTTTGGTGCAGCCACGAAATTAGACATCAGAAGACTACAAAGGACAGTTCGGTCTGCTGAGAGGATTATTGGTTGCCCCCTGCCCTCCCTTCAAGAACTATACACTTCCAGAGTGAGGAAAAAGGCTGGTAAAATCACTCTGGACCCCACTCACCCTGCCCACTACCTTTTTGAACTGTTGCCTTCTGGCGGCGCTTCAGAGCACTGAGCACCAGAACCGTCAGACACAGGAACAGTTTTTTCCCTCAGGCCATCCATCTAATGAACAGTTAAATTACCCCCATTGAGCAATAATTATGTGCAATACACAGTTTAATTTTAATTTAAATTATATTATCCAACTTATCCACTTCTGCCATTACTTACATTGCTCTGTACATAATATACTGTTTTTTGTTCTTTATATACAGATTGTATTAGATTTGCACTACGTGTGTGTATGTGGGTATGTATGAAGGTGAGTTTATGTACGTATATGTATAATTATTTATTTTGTGTTCTTTTTTGTTTTTAATTACCTATGCCTTGCTGCTGTTTTTTTTTGGTATTGTTTGTATTGTTGTTGACTGGAAGCTCCTGTCACCTAGACAAATTCCTTGTATGTGTAAGCATACTTGGCAATAAAGCTGATTCTGATTCTGATTCTGATTCTGATGTAGTTGAAAGTCATATCGAGTCATGAAAAAAAACACCAACCGCCACAGCATTCATTTTCATTGCCGTACTAGGGGCCACATTGCTCAACAGCATCTGTTAATGCGATATATGTGTCTAAAATTGACATTATACAAGGAAAATAGAAACATAACTTTCTCATATTATTTTCTAGCAGCCACTCGGGGAGAAGCAATCTGTAAAACTGACAAAATGTAATTTATAACTGGTCTAGACTTAATCAACATATCACATCCTAATGTATATGAAGAGCCAAGACAAATAACACTGCATAGTGAGTGTATATTCTGTAAAAAGTGTATACAGAATACCTTATCCATTGTGTAAATCATATATACGTACATGTATTTTAGTATATTAGTACATCATTTAGCATACAAACCAACTAACAGCATAGTTTGCCTTGCTCCCTTTCAGTCTGTCATTTCAGTGCCTTGACGTACGTTCACACCAGAAGCGGCAAGAGCGTCAAAATTCGCCTTCAACGCTCGAGGACGCTCGTAGACGCTCTGACGTAGTTGAAATAGGTGGCAACGTTTGTTCAGAATGCTTTGTTTTGTGCACTATATTTAAAGGGGTCGCAATTTAAACATCCAGACATGTCGACCATTTACTTTTTGCCGACCTATCACAAGTAGCGTATATCCTCATGAACTCTTTAAAATGTGAAAATAAGAAATCGATCGATGGCAGAAAGTAATTAAAATTATAGTTGTTTGTTATCAAAATAAAATACATTTGTAATAATAACTGTGGTTTTGGTTGTTTTATATCCCTGTAAGCAAACAGGGACAGATCATATATTACTGGGAAACCCGCCACGGCAATAATTAGTTTCTCCTCCATTTTATCTTCGGAACGAATGTTTGGTGGGAACCAAAGTTTACACGGTTGTGTTCTCTAGACTTCACTAGAGCGGAGCACTTCTATATTCCAATAGGTTGCCACCGAACCGCGTCACAGCTCATTACCATAATGTTGACTGCACTTGAACTTTCATCAGAATGCCCACACCGCCCAAGACTCGCAGTGCCGCTTCTCGCCGCTGAGACACACTGGCTGTCAATGAAAATGAATGACTTTCGGTCGATTTGACGCTCTCGCCGCCTCTGGTGTGAACGCACGGTTATGGTTTGTTGGTTTTAATTTCCTCTTAGCCACATTAAAAGTCTTGAGTCTTCTGCACACAATGTACAAACTCAGATCAACCCTCAGAGCTTCACACATGTGCAAAACATTTATAAATTAGGAGCCAAATTGAAATGTATACACATACACACAAGCGCTTTGTCACAATCTATCTTCTCTCTCTCGCTCTCGCTCTCTCTCTCACGCTTATAAACAAACAAATCACAGAGAAGTGAGACTCAATCAATCAAAGTGGTTTGCTAATCAGTTTCTTACAAATATAAATACATTTTGTTAGTCATCATTTTGGATACCTATAAGTTTGCTAACTGATGTTGCAAAACATTCAGGAACGTCAAAATGGTTCGCTCCAACCAAACTCATCATTGATGACTAAAGTACCTCTCCTTTAAACTGTCAGATGACCACTTTTAATTATTTACATTAGGAGGATATTTTCTAGTTTAAGTGCATTTCCTTATTATTCTTGAATTAATCAAATTAACTGTTTTGAATCAAATGCATAGAAGTAATCCGTACAGGTACTGCTAAATGCCAAAATATACTTAGGCTTTCGGCATGGGGCTACTTTGTCTGTACAATGCATGCGACACGGATTTCATAATCAGCTTAATGCTTGCAGACTAATATGCACCAAGCGCATTCTACGACAACACGCAAAGAAGCAGATTGTCCGTGTGTCTAGAAAAACTGAGCTGCACACAGACAGTCTGCGTCTTTGTGTGTTGTCGTTGCGAAAAAGAGTATCATGAAGCAGTCACAGTGTGCATGTGCTGAACTTGGATCAGTATGGGATTGTGGTCAAGAGGTTCAAAAGGTTTAGCGATCTACCATGGACGGGATGGACCATTTCGCGGAAAAACTACGTATCCCCTAACCTTAATTCTGCCAGTACCTGCTCAGTGACGCACACTTGAATGCCTTGCAAAATCTTGAGGGGGAGCAAACCGCTGGCCGCCCCGTGCAACACTAGAGCGTAGCTCCATTAGCCATTATTTTTAATAGCTGGGTGAAAATATGCAGAAGTTCAGCAGCTCTGTGGTGAGGAAGGTGGTGAGTGGCTCTTAATGAGCTGAGGAAGAGATTGAGTTTCATTTGCAGATGGTCCTGTTTCAGCCAACAGTAAATCTGCCAAATTAGCAGACGCTTTCTAATCCAAATGAACTGAAAGGAAATGGAGTCGGAGAATGTTGGTTTGATCTGCAGTAGCGCTTCATGATGGCCATATGCAAGAGCCGTTGAGCACAAAGGGCTGTTGTGTTGGGTCATGTGGAGACCTGAATCCTGCTGGTAAACAACTGGTGTTTATTTAAGACACAGCAAATCACACTGAAACATTAACATCAGCTCTAATCAGTGTGAACAGCCTGCATCCACACATTGCTCAAACAAACCACTGGGGAAAATTCTCATTAGTCCAATGACACAAGAGTACGAAGATCAAGAGGAACCTCCTTCTTGCACAAATTTGTGACCTCTTCCTCCCTTCTTCCAGAGTGATAGATACTGCTGTCAACGGCTTACCAACTTCTACTCTCTAATTTACCCCGGTAATGAGTCACAGAAGTCGGGCATGTGCAGAGGGGCGACACTTACCAAATGTGTTCAAATCTTTCAGCTCCCAGTTTCTGTGAAGTCAGGCACTCTGAAATTCCGGTCCACAGAGTAGGTGTGAAGTTGGAGAAGGAATTTTACACCAACTCTCTACTGCCCAATTGGAAAGTTTGGGTTTCTTCAATGCTAAACTAAGATCAGGCCTTCAGATGAGAGGTTTTCTGTCACCAAAGCTTTAGTTCAAAGTAACCACAATTCTTGATCTGGTCTGGTTGGGACTATCTTCTTGTACGGTTCCCAAGGGATTGAGGGCGTATCTTCAAGCCTAAATGTATGATTGCCCTGATGAAGAAAACATCTTGAACCAGCCTAAAATGTGTTGCTGGTCTTAGCTGTTTAAGCTGGTCTTAGCTCCTTTAAACTTTGTATCCCAGCTTGGTCAAGTTGGTGCTTAGCTGTCTCACCGGCTAAAAAGAGCCCTAAGCTAAAAAGCTTAGGCTATTTTCTTCAGGTTTTCTTCTAGGGATGTGCCGATCACACAAACTACGGAATGGGATTAGATCTCAACAGGGCCTTCCGGGTTCTCTCTCAGAGATGTTTGGAGGGAGATCGCTGCACATGCAGCTCCAGGGTCGGACATATGTGCGCATTTAGCTAATTAGCTAGAAAAGAGCGTCTCTGGGCAATGGCTTCGCTAATGAGGGCTCAGCACCGAAAAAACACATGTGCAGAGCTCCATCGCTGCCAGATGGCTGAAGACCTTGCTCTTGAATCCAAAAACACACACCCCATAGACTTCACAGATCCTCTTCTTTAGAACAACCCCAGCAAACCTCTCAAGATTCATTAACCCCCATTCTCCCACTTCAGTTCACCCAAAATTTTAATTCTGTCATCATTTACTCTCCCTCATGTCATTCATCCATCTGCACATCTATCTACCTACCATTCAAACATACATGTATTTATCGACCCATATATCCATTTATCTATCCATCTTTATTTCCATCTACTTACACATCTATCTACCCATCATTTTTTCAACCGTTTGTAATTTCATCTATCTACTGTCTATCAATCCAACCAAGTATCTAACTATCAATCATCAACCTCTCTAAACATATATCTATCCATCTACCTATCTACCATCCATCTATCCACCCATCAACCCATCCATCTGTCATCATCCATTTACCTATCCATCCATGTACCCATCTATCTACCCATTGATCCATCAATCTACCAACCACCCATCTACTCATCCATTCATTATCCATTTATCTTCTATCCATCTATTCATCCATCTATCTACCCAATGATCCATCAGTCTACCAATCCATCTATCATCCATCCATCCATCCATTTATCTACTTATTCATCTATACATCCATCTATCTACCCATCCATCCTTCCATCCATTTATCTACTTATCCATCTATAGATCCATCCATCCATCCACCCATCCATCTATTTATCTACTTATTCATCTACCCATCCATCAAGCCATCCATTTATCTACTTATCCATCTATACATCCATCCATCCATCCATCCATCCACGCATCCATCCATTTATCTACTTATTCATCTATACATCCATCTATCTACCCATCCATCCATCCATCCATCCACCCATCCATCCATTTATTTACTTATTCATCTATACATCCATCTATCTACCCAATGATCCATCAGTCTACCAATCCATCTATCCATCCATCCATCCATCCATTTATTTACTTATTCATCTATACATCCATCTATCTACCCAATGATCCATCAGTCTACCAATCCATCCATCCACGCATCCATCCATTCATCTACTTATTCATCTATACATCCATCTATCTACCCATCCATCCATCCATTTATTTACTTATTCATCTATACATCCATCTATCTACCATCCATCCATCCATCCATCCACCCATCCATCCATCCATTCATTTACTTATTCATCTATCCATCCATCTATCTACCCATCCATCCATTTATCTACTTATCCATCTATACATCCACCTATCCACCCATCCATCCATCTATCTACCCATGCATCCATCCATCCATCCACCCTTCCATCTATTCATTATCCATTTATCTTATTATTCATCTATCCATCCATCCATCTATCTACCCAATGATCCATCAGTCTACCCATCCATCTATCCATCCATCCACCCATCCATCTATCTTGCATTGCCATCTAAATACAGCACAGTATGAGATATGCAGGACCAGACAATCTCTACAACATAGTTGGCGAAAATAAATCGCACAAATGAGGAACATTTGGGTCATCTTGTCTGTTAGCCATTAGTCTGTACCTGGCCAATGCTAATACATAAAGCTCTGTGGCCTGAGAGGGCCTGGGAACCTCAGAGATACATTAAAACAAAACACACAAACACATGTCAAAGCATGGACAGAGAAAACTGCAGCACGTGTGCGGTGAGATGAGTATAAGAACAGGTGGATAGTTCAAAGGTCAGCTGTGAGGTAATGGAAGTGGATCAGTAGATGTGTCCATTCACAGCAGGCATGTAATGCTTAAAAACTTGCAGACAGCTGTAATGCTGAATTTACATTTTCCTCTTTTTCTGCCACACATTCCTTTATTCCTCTTTCATGAGAGCCTGGGGAGCTATTTCAAAAAGACCGGAGGAGAAAAACACTGCATTGATCTTAAATCGAGCCAAGTCGAGTTGAAACGGGAGGCATTTTGTAAAGGTGATGTTTAAATAAAATTCTTACGATTTTAAACATCACATTAGACAAAGAAAGTTTTGAAATGCTAAGAATAATTAACTTTGCGTCTTTCTCAAGCTAAACTAATCTGGAATATTTTGCACTTTTAATGGGTTTAGACAAAAATCATGGAGATGAGCAATAATTAATTTATGAAAATCAATGTTGTTGTCTTTTTAGCTAAATGTGATTGATTTAGTAGATGTGACGACAAATACACATTTCATCATGGCAATGTTTTAAAACCTACTTTGAGTTCACAATGGCATTCTTACCTGGAACATTAAGTGTACAGTAACGAGTTTACATTCAGAGATGTCCGGTTTGTCCTTGCGTGTTCACATCATAAACTTGTCCAAAAGAAGGTCCGACACTAAATATGCTACTTACTTACTAAAACAACATTTATTTTTACCTCAAACCATCAGATTAATCTTTGCAGTAGGTCTGCACCTATATAGCGCTTTTTTAACCTTAGCGGTATTCAAAGCGCTTTACACTGTGACTCATTCACACATTCACACACCGATGGTGGTAGAGCTGCCATGCTAGGCACTAGCCTGCCATTGGGAGCAACTTGGGGTTCAGTGTCTTGCCCAAGGACACTTCGGCATGTGGGCCGGGAATCGAACCTGCCATCCCAGCGATTAGTGGCCGACCCGCTCTACCACCTGAGCCACAACCGCCCCGAAGGAACTGATTAATTAAAAAAAATAAAAACCTAAACAATGTTCCTCCGCAATAACTTGCAATTTCATGTTTCTACCACAAATGTCGAAATAAAGCCAATAATTCATCCAATTAATCTACATTTAAATAGAACTTAAAAACGAATACGTTTACTGTTAATATATTTCAGCTCACACAAAACTCAATACCAGATTTGTGGACACAAATGGTGCTTTGATTGCGTGGATTGGACAGCAGAGTCAAAGAGACGTTTGATTAAAGACATTTTGAGTTCAAGTGCTTAAAAACGAGCACTTGAAAAGTGAACAATCTGACGCTCTGGATAAACGCAACGCATGCAATAAAAGAAAAGAAAAACATCCCCTTTTATATAAATCAACGTTCAAATTTGTGCATCCATCCATCCATCCATCTTCAACTGCTTATCCGAAGTCGGGTTGCGGGGGCAGCAGCTCCAGCAGGGGGCCCCAAACTTCCTTATCCCCAGCCACATTAACCAGCTCTGACTGGGGGACCCCGAGGTGTTCCCAGGCCAGTGTGGAGATGTAATCTCTCCACCTAATCCTGGGTCTTCCCCGAGGCCTCCTCCCAGCTGGACGTGCCTGAAACACCTCCCTAGGGAGGCGCCCAGGGGGCATCCTTACCAGATGCCCAAACCACCTCAACTGACTCCTTTCGACACAAAGGAGCAGCGGCTCTAATCCGAGCTCCTCACGGATGACTGAGCTCCTCACCCTATCTCTAAGGGAGAAGCCCGCCACCCTTCTGAGGAAGCCCATTTCGGCTGCTTATACTCGCAACCTAGTTCTTTCGGTCATGACCCAGCCTTCATGACCACAGGTGCGAACAAAAATTGACCGGTAGATCAAGAGCTTTGCCTTCCGGCTCAGCTCTCTTTTCGTGACAACGGTGCGATAGAGCGAGTGCAATACTGCCCCCACTGCCCTGATTCTCCGGCCAACCTCCCGCTCCATTGTCCCCTCACTCGTGAACAAGACCCCGAGGTACTTGAACTCCTTCACTTGGAGCAATACCTCCTTCCCTACCCGGAGTACGCACTCCATCGGTTTCCTGCGGAGAACCATGGCCTCAGATTTAGAGGTGCTAATCCTCATCCCAGCCGCTTCACACTCGACTGCCAATGATGACATGAAATTTGTGCAATACCCTCAAAATGTCCTGGCGCAAAACAATAAACCTTACGAATGTTGCGCATTATGTTTATAAATGTTGATTCTATGAAACGTAATGTTTGTACTACATGTTTTTTAACTGTAAACAATGAGGATTTTTTTCTCCTATTGAAACTGCACAGCCAGGTTAACTCGAAATCTTGCCGCAAGCTGTGACTGTTTAGTATTTATTCTCCTTCGAGATAAAGACATCATGATGCAAAGCCAGAAACACTGAAACTATTGCCCAAGTCTGTCTTTAGTCCCCAGCTGTTTCATTTGACAGCTCTGAGTGATTATTTGTGCAATTCCATTTGTTGACGTTAGTGGCGCAGAAATGACCCCCCTCAGCTTTCATTTGAAGACTCTTCTGAGATTGTGCTCTTGTGCATCTGTCCACAATTATAGACTGTTCGTTTCCAATCTACAACTGAACCGTACATTTGTTGTTTATGGTATACTTTTAGCCCATGTGACTAATGTATACCCAACACTCCAGCATGTGTGCATCTCTCACAAACCCCAGCAGTCACCTAGTCTGCTCTGAATGTTTTGCATTCAAACCGGCCTCTTTTTTTCCCTCCTCTCAAACCCATTCCAAAGCTTCTCCGATTTCACAAAAAGCAGCAGAAGCCGAAGATGAAATCGAGAAATCTGGCCCCCGTGTCCAGAGAAATATTCCCTTTCCTGTCTCTGCTGGCTGCCAGGGACCGCATCGCTCCATCTCTGCAGCCAGTGCGGCACGAAACTATGACGACTATTTTCAGCTCTGTCATTTGAAATGCACACATACGCAGAGGTAAAGAAACAAGCCTTTCTTAAAGACCCGATTTACCCACCCAGACCGGACACCTACTACTAACCCATTAAACGAACTGGTTCTGACAAAAATGAGTTAGTTTTTAACTAACTGGTTTAAACCACAAAAGGCCCGCCACAGAGCGAAAACTAGTAACTAGTGGGAGCAAAGAATGATAGGAGAGGAAGTCACGCCCGTCAAACCCAGTGACCCCTCAGAGATCCACGAATTAAAGGAATAATCCGAGTTTAATCTCTATCAACAGCATTTGTGAAATGTATTTCAACTTAGTTTGTGGGTACAGTAATGCACTTACAATGAAAGTCTATGGGGCCAGAGTTATGCAGGGTTTAAAAGCAGATATCTTGAATTGATCTTAAAGCAATTACAATAATTATTCAATAAAAACGTTTATTATTTGAGCTGTTAAGTTGCCTAAAATTCCTTTGGATGTTCAACTACTTTTTGTCTTCACAGTGACATTTTTTGCTCCACGTAAAAACTCACTTTTTAGTTCATCACAGTACTGTGCAAAGGTTTTAGGCACTTGGGTAAAATTTTGCATAGTGAGGATGTCTTCAAAAATAATGCCATAAATAGTTTTCATGAATCATTTAATGTCATATAATGTCCAGAAAACATATAAAAGCTATATCAATATTGGGTGTGACAACCTTTGCCTTTAAAACAGCCCCAATTCTCCAGATACATCTGGACACAGTTCCTCTTGGTTGTTGGCTGATAGGATGTCCCAAACCTCTTGAAGAATTCATCACATGCAGTTCTTCTGTATATTTCGGCTGTCTCGATCGCTTCTGTGTCTATAAGTAATCTCAGACTGACTCGATGTTCGGTGGGGGGATCTGTGGGGGTCATGACATCTGTTGCAGGACTCCCTGTTCTTCTATTCTAATCTTTTACATTTGCAAAAGTATTGTTTGGGAGTCTAACGTTTATATTTCCATATTCAGGTGGTAGAGCGGGCGGGTTGCCTTGGGCAAGACACTGAACCCCAAGTTGCTCCCAATGGCAGGCTAGCACCTAGCATGGCAGCTCTGCCGTCATTGGTGTGTGTGTGTGTGTCACAGTGTAAAGCGCTTTAAATACCACTAAGGTTTAAAAGGTGCTATATAAGTGCAGACCTTTTACCATTTAAATAACCATCGTACTTTGCACAGTACTGTAAATTCAGCACAAATCGACAGTATTTGCAGCATAAATCCCACAGAAACTAATTTTGACTCGTCCTTTGTTTATTTAAAAAAAGAAACATAATTAAAACCAACCGTTACAGTGAGGCGCTCACAATGGAAGTGAATGGGGCCAGAGCATAAACATTCAAATACACACTGTTTCAGTCTAGCCTGAAGTATTGCCACAAGACGTTACAAAACATTATTAGTGCTAATATGATTTGAACATGATAAATTCTCTGTTCTACGTTATTTTAGCGTAATTAAATCGTTCCCGGGCGTTTATCGCCATTGCATGTCATGGCAACGAAGTTGCAATATTGGATATACTTAATTGGATATACGTAAGTAAGCAATTTTAACACACTAAAATCATGTTAACACATATCATTTGCATATGTGGTAACAAATTAAATTAAGAATAAGTAAGTGACCCTAAACTTTTGCCCGGTAGTGTACATTGAACGCACCATCCTGTTGCCTACAGTCAATTAAAGTGCATTAATTAAAGGAATATTCCGGGTTCAATACAAGTAAAGCTCAAACGACAGCTTTGCTGGCATATTGTTGATTAACACAGAAAATTATGTATTTATTTTATTTAAAAAAAAAAAACAAGTAAAAATTGCAGTTCTAGTGAGGCACTTACAATGGAAGTCAATGGGGGCCAGCTCACAAACATTAAAATACTCACGGTTTCAAAGGTATAGCCACAAGGCATAAACAAGACGCGTGCTAACATCATTTTAGTGTGATTTAATCTAATCATTTAATCATTTTACTGATGATTTGCACGTGATAAAATCACTCGCGTGGTCTATGGTTAATGCCGGTGAATTACATTGTCATAGCTAAGAACTTGTAATATTGGTTAACTTCACCCTGGTAAGGTTTGCAGGTGATTTTATCACACTGAAATCATATTAACATACAGTATACGATGTTTAAGTCTTGTGGGTCTGCTATGTGGGTGTGTATTTTAATGTTTATGCTCTGGCCCCATTCACTTCCATTGTAAATGTCTCACTATAAGCGTGATTTTTACTTCTTCTTTTTTAAGTAGCTCTAAGTTTGAAACGGTGTGTGTTTTAATGTGTATTGCTTGGCCCTGTGCACTTTCACTGTAGTACATGCATTTGACCTATTTTATCATCTGCCAGACACAAGTAACATCACACTTCTCCTCAACAAGCCACATGATTTGAGGTGTCATTCATGTCTGTAGCACAAACAGCGTGGAACGAGTTACGTACAGACGTTTAATACTTACGTTTAGATGTTAGATGATTAACCCTAACTATGAGCAATAGTGATACTAGCGTTAGCAAACAGTCTTAGCTTTGCGGCCCTTAAATGCACATTTAACATATGTGCTCACTTTCTCCCAGCACTTTCTTCCAGCTAACTAAATTCAGTCGTACCCTTGAATACATGCACGCGCACACTGATTACAGATTATACTTGTGCCTTACAACTGAGAAAATTACAGTTGTGCTTCTTCCTGTAAATACAGCATACACCGGACTGCAATTATCCTCTATTTTTACCCCACCTGTCAATATCAGACTATCTGTCGGACGTTTGTGCGGTCATTCCATAAATGGACAGTTTTTATCATCCAGTGCATTTAAGTATTGTTTCACGGGCTTGTGTGTGTGTGGCGGCACGGGCTCTGTGATGACAAACAGCTGTGTTTCACATGAGGTCAAGACTATAAAAACACAGCAGCTTTCAGACACGTTGAAGACTGCGGTGTTTGCATTGTGGCATGGGCATCATTGCCGTGGCTTTGCCCTGGTAGAGTCCAACACGCGGCTCTTGCCAGTGTTATCATTACTAAAACTAAATGAAAAGCATAGAAAAACTACTAATAAAAAACTGACAATAAACTACATTTCTAAAACAAAAAATTAAGCTAAAAATCTAATTAACAGTCATAGAGTGAAAACTAACAAAGACATTTTTAAAACACTTCTGTAGAAATCTACATTTGGTAAATACTTGCATGTAGAGTATTGAAACAGAGGCCAGACTCTGTCATTTCAAAATAAGAGTCCCTGGTGTATTTAGGGCTTGTTTATAGTTTATTGTTTATAGTTTATAGACGGGCGGCTGTGGCTCAGGTGGTAGAGCGGGTCGGCCACTAATCGCAGGGTTGGTGGTTCGATTCCCGGCCCACATAACACCACATGCCGAAGTGTCCTTGGGCAAGACACTGAACCCCAAGTTGCTCCCAATGGCAGGCTAGTGCCTTGAATAGCAGCTCTGCCGCCATTGGCGTGTGAGTGTGTGTGTGAATGGGTGATTGGGACGCAGTGTAAAGCACTTTGGTAACCGCTAAGGTTAAAAAGGAGCTATATAAGTGCAGATCATTTACCATTTATAGTTAAAAGTCCCACTTTATACACCAAATCTTATTTTTTCTGGTAATTATTGGGATTTTGGTTGCACAATACAATGCTTTTGGAATTGTATTAGTTTTAGAGCCTCAATGTCTGTGCCATTCATAGTGAAGACTAAGATTTGTTTTTATGATTCTATGAAATTATTAAAAAATATATATATTTTGGCCGATTAATCGTTATCGGCATTTTGCACCACTTTAGTGATCGTTCTCAGAAAAATACACAATTGGTCGACATTAGAAAATTTGAAAACTTTAGCCTTCAACTTGCCTTACAATTTGAACTGCTAGGGTCGCTGCCATGTTGGTTCTTTTCATATTTACATTTACATTTAGTAATTTAGCAGACGCTTATATCCAAAGCGACTAAAAAATTAGGAACATAGAAAGCAATTTGTCATATAAAAGTCAACAATATCTGCAATATCGCACTGTCAAGTTCTCAAAGTGACTGGAGAAGTATAGAAGCTAGCATAAGAAAGACAGACACATTACATATATACACTGGTGGCCAAAATTTTTAATAATGTTCAGATTTTTGCCAAAAATTTATAATTTGCTACTAGAACTTCACTTCCCATTATATCAAACACAGCTGAAAGATATTTGGTTCGTTAAATGCATCTTAACTTTGTCTTTCTGTTTGTGTTTGAGTTGCACATTGTGCAATAGACTGGCATGTCTTAAGATCAAAATTAGGCCAAAAATGGCAAAAAAGAAACTTCTCTAGAAACTCATCAGTCAATCATTGTTTTGAGGAATGAAGGCGACACAATGCTTGAAATCGCCAAAAAACTGAAGATTTCACACAAAGGTGTACACTACAGTCTTCAAAGACAAAGCACAACTGTCTCTAACAAGGACAGAAAGAGATGTGGAAGACCAGATGTGCAACTAAACAAGAGGATAAGTACATCAGAGTCTCTAGTTTGAGAAATAGACGCCTCACATGTCCTCCGCTGACAGCTTCATTGAATTCTACCCGCTCAACACCAGTTTCATGTGCAACAGTAAAGAGGAGACTCAGGAGGTCTTATGGGAAGAACTGCAAAGAAAGACACTTCTGAAACAGAAAAACAAAAAGAAAAGGTTCGAGTGGGCAAAGAAACACAGACATTGTACAACAGATAATTGGAAAAGAGTGTTACGGATCTAAACCCCATTGAGCTTTTGTGGGATCAGCTAGACTGTAAGGTGTGTGAGAAGTGCCCGACAGCACAGTCACATCTATGGAAAGTGCTACAGGAAGTGTGGGGTCAAAGGTCAAGTGCTACAGGAAGTGTGGTGTGAAAGGTCACCGGAGTATCTGGACAATCTGACCGCTAGAATAACAAGGACCTGCAAAGCTGTCATTGTTGCACGTGGAGGATTTTTTGACGAGAACTCTTTGAAGTAGTTCACGTTATTAATGTCTTGAAATGACCACAGCTTGGACCAGGAGCTGTGCAGCATATTCAGACAGGTACGGTCTGATTTCCCTGATGTTGTAAAGCAGGGGTTCTCAACAGGTGCGGAACTGCCCACCAGGGGCGTTCAAAGGATGCCAGGGAGCGCTGAGAGCAAATTAGTAGAGAAGGGGGGCATTAGGTTACAAATGGGGGGGCGTTTATCAGTCATAATAATCAAATCTATCGTCAAGTTCATATTTGCATCTAGACTAGGAGTATATCAGTCGGTTCTCAATTATACGGGTTGGTACGCATTTGTACCGCGGTTCATCTGATTTTGAAGTCTAGTGACGCATCTGAAGTATCTGGTTCAGCAGCGTCAGTGACACAGACGGAGGCACAACTTGACTAATGGACCTCTGTAGATGGATACGACTCAATGGATAGATGGTGGTGGCGTAGTGGGCTAAACCACATAGTAATAAGAAGGTCTAGTAATAAGAAGGTCAATGGTTCGATCCCCACAGCCACCACCATTGTGTCCTTGAGCAAGGCACTTAACTCCAGGTTGCTCCGGGGGGATTGTCCCTGTAATAAATGCACTGTAAGTCGCTTTAGATAAAAGCGTCTGCCAAATGCATTAATGTAAATGTAAATCAGTGAGAAGCAAAGCACGAGAAGCGGAAACCATCTGATTTTGACACAGAATCCGACATCACCACCCTTGAATTAACTACAGTAATGCTAACTGTACTTTAGGCAGAAATAGATTGATATTGAATATTATCATATCACTACTTCAGCTCTTTTAAATTTGTCATAGGCTACATTAGGGGGGTGAGGAAATATAGTAGGGGGCGGCCGGGGTAAGGGAATGAAGTAGGGGGGCGTTCATCAAGTGCAAACCTGCAAGACCGTGCAGTTGATGAGACGTGGGCAGTGAAGTTAAGCTGGTCATCCAGCACCACTCCCAGGTTCTGAGCTGTCCTGGTTGGCATTAGTGGAATTGAACCAAGATGAATGGAGAGGTTGTGGTTTTCAGATGGGTTGGCTGGGATCACGAGGATTTCTGAGGTTAAGCTGAAGGTACCGTTCCTTCATCCAGGCCGATATTTCCAAAAGGCAGGCAAAGACACGAGTAATTGCGGTAACTCCGACATGGCAGAAGCGCACACAAAAAAGCTGAAACTTAACCAAGATTCAGTCACAGAGTGAAAACTAACAGAACAAATCTACATCGAAAGGACAAATGGGGATGTCTAGATAGAATTGAAAAATAAAACATAAATAAAAACGAAATTTTAAACTATAATTAGACGGGACAGTGCAGAGCGTGTCCATTCCCAGAGTAGATGGTTGCAGTCAGCAAAAGAGCGTGGTCACGGCACTTACGGGTTAGAGAGTAAACAAAACCAAATGCTGTCTGGCGTGACTGCGACTGTAAGACATGTCAGGGTGGTTTTGTAAAGAGTTGTTGCAGGACAGCTTGTTAAAGAACACTCGAGTGCATGTGAGGTTAATGCCGCTGGTGAGAGTGCGCACACACACACACACACGTGTCGCACGGTGCCAGCTTTGTGTCCCTAGGAAGAAAAGGAAGTCATACGGGCTTGGAACAACATGAGGGTGAGTAAATGATAATCCATTAATCCGACACTCTAAAAACACACACTGACACAGATCACACGAGAGTGTGTGGGTGTTTGGGATCACGATGAGGCGTCAGATGTCAGATCTAGCGCTCTTCTGAGACACTAATCTTCAGTAAAGCATACAGAAGGCATCGTGGGTAATCTATAATCCACCGTGACCCTATCTGATTCCTCTGAGCTTTTATTTACCTTTAAAAGACACCAGAAATACAAAGAGACTCGCTCTTGGAGAAACCTTCGGTGAGGTCACACCTCACCTCTGACGGGGGGTTTGGGAATGTTTGGTCTGATCTGAACTTCCTCGTTCCTGCTAAATTCGGGCAAATTGATTCGCACTCAAACCAAACTGCGGTGATTGTTGACCGTTTTCACCGGTCTCGAAAACACGATCACGGTCATATTGACTCATACGGTCATGGCCACACAGGTATGGCACTGTATTGTTTCCCCAAAGTCTAACTAGTTCCCATGATTTCACCAGCTTGTGATAAACAACAAAGTGAGGGAATCAATGAGCTAGTGATTGAGCCATACTGAGGATACGGTCTGATCTGATTGGCCACAGACGTGACGTGATGGACAGAATGAAATAAATGGAGAAATATAAAAGGAGTCCCTCCAATCCAGTAGACGTAATTCAAGAACACTGGATGTCCAACAACCGAAGCAGCAAATACAAATGCTACCTACATACTAGCAAACACAGACAATTCTCCAGGCTAGACACAAACATACATACAGAATACTGACTGGGTTATTATTATATATGCATTATATATAAGGCATCTGCTGACTTTAAAAAGCATTAATAAAATAGCACAAACAAAAACGGACATGAAACTAACCCGGCTGGGGGGAAAACAGCAAAAGTAGCTGGTTGTAGCTGGTTTTCAATGCGAGGCTTTTGAAATCTTACTGAAATAAAACACACATTGGCTAACACTTTACCATAAGTTTCTATTTGTATACGTTAGTAAATGCTTTAAGTATCATGAACTAACAATGATCAACACATTTTTACTTCATTTATAAAACAAGAATAGTTCATTTTTGGTTTATGTTGTTTCACGATGCTTTAACAAATGATAATATGCAACTTTTACAAAGAAATATAAAAATGCATTAATCAACATTAATAAGTGGGTCAGTGACGTGGTCTGGATCTATTAGGTTATTGAAAAATACATTTAAAATGCAGTTCACTCAAAACAATTGCTTGCATACACCTCTTCTGTTCTAAGAGGAGCATGATTACATGTTTCTAGGGGCAAGGTGTTTTTAAAGATTTACTGTTTCAGTGGCATACCCGAAATATAAAGCTTATAACTAGGGTCAAATCTTTGGTATCATTGTAAAGAAAACTTTTCAACATTTTTAATGATATAGATTATGACTCTCAGCCTAAGAAACTGCAAAACATTTGAGCCAAAAATTTACTTTTTTGCTTATTTTTCTTATTTTACATTATATATCTCTGAGTGTAAATAAACTGCTTTTGTTTTGTTCCCAATTATGTCACCTGTATCTGAGAAAACGTTTGTGTTGATATGACAAAACAATCAGAATTATAGCATTAAAAAACTAATTTATCATAGTGTCAAAAAACATCTCCATGTGTCCAAAAGCCTCTCCGAACAAATAAAACTAAAGGTTTGCATAGCATGTGAATGAGTTCCATTCTGTGCCATTTGAGTCATCATTGAGTCTGTTATATGTTCTTGGCGCCATCTCTTGGTGGCCATATGTAACATTGTGCTTCATGTGGATAATCTAATGATGTATCCATCCGATTACCTTGTGTGTGGGCTCGTTTGAAATACAATCACCTCCTCTAAATAATGATATGTGATATTTAATGTTCAGTTCATCTTACATGAAGTTATAAGGAAAAACACGGCATATAAGCAACACTAACATAATTTTCAAAGAGATAATTTCTATATTTTTGTCTGTGAGTAAAACAGATAGACTGGTTGTATTCTAGTCTTTGAGAGCAACATAAACAACATATGACTCATGGCTATTTGATCAGTTTGATGTTTTTACTGATTGCAATAATACGTACAGTGCAACTTTTTTTTTTTTAATTATCAAAACGGAACATTTCTGATTTGTCTACTAATTTCAAAGCACCTGTTCAGTTTTGGTCATAATGTCTGCATGCATTGTAAAGTAGAGCTTATAAGCTTTCAAACGACACCCATTTTGTGTTGGTCAACACTGTACTTGTTTTAATATTTTTCTTGCGGGCCATCCGAGCTTAAAGGAGTAAAAATAAATAAATAAAATAAAATAAACTCATTACATATTCTCATTAAAATCTGAAATTCTTGAAAAAAAGAAGTATATAATAATCATTGATTACTATTTTTTAACCAACATTCATTTAAATAAAAGAGAAAACATAAAACAGACCCATTTTTAGACCCTCTGTGTGTCATGTTTTTGAATAATTAAGATATTTTAATGAAAAGGCACATCTTGTTCAGGTCAAATGGAGTAACCCTAAGAAAACTTCTTGACATTCATGACTTAAAAATGAAAAAATATGCTTGAAAACTCATTTGTGCTTTATGGATTTGGATTAAAAGAATGTTTTTTGTTTTTTTTCAGTACCTGAACAGCTGACGGCTGGGCCCGCGGGTCAAAGATACGCAGCTTTTTGTCCTGCCGAGAAAAGAAAGAAAGCAGTATTTAAAACAAAATCTCAATATGTCATCCTTGAAATGATTGACACGTTCAGAATTCAAATGTACTGTGATGTTGGAGGCATCTTCTATTTTAAGTACGATTGAACTTTAATCACTATATGGTAAAAATGGCTTCATGTGGTTTGTGTTACGAGCCAGTCAAAATAACAGTCAGTGTAAACCCAAACAGAGCTGTGAAACTATCACTCAACATCAAAACCACTTCAGTCAATCAGTGACCATCACACGACCCCACTGCACGAAAAGACAGCCAATCAGGAGAGAGAATGCGATCAGTGAGGGGAAATGAGAGCTTATATGAACAGACGCTTCTTCACTCGCTCATCAGTCAAAACAACAAACACTTACTGAACACCAGAGACCGACACATTCACTTAAGAGTCTCACAACTCCACAGGCAGAGTGTTATCTCTCATTATCAGGAAAGAGAGGTGGGCACACCAGGGACGGATTAGGACTTGCAAAGGCCAATTATCTCCAAGGTCCCCCCTCCATAAGTTGTTGAGCGGGGGATGGTTCTTTTTCATGGCCAATTGTTGTTGTTGAGCGTGGGGGAGGGGGAGGGGGTCATTGTTGATGGGGGGGTTTTATTGTTGATGGGTTTTCGAGCGGGGGGAATCGCCAAACTGGATTGCGCAACATTAAACCCAATGGCCCCCCGGGCAGTCAAGGGCCCCTGGGTACGGTCCCCATTGGCCCAGTCGGTAATCCATCCCTGGGGGACACACACTGGTGACTGGAAAGCTCTGTCACACACGTGGGCTCTGTTACAAAATCATGCGAGTGGCCCGCTGTCTACTGGCTACATATGCAGCTGGCTTCTAAGTAGCCACTCACACCGAATGTCTGTAAACACGGTGCCTTTGAACGGCGTGCCACGTCTCGCTGTTCTTTCCGCATTTCCCACATGAGAGGTGCATACAATTATTACATTAAAAACAGCTCCATTCAGTTCCATTCATTGCACAGTGTCTAGCTTTTCATTAACACCAAGATTCATTTGGTTAAAACGGGCCCTGAGTGCCAGTTCACATCGGACACGTTTTTGCTTCAGTCATTTATGTAAACAAGAGTTAGATGAACGTTTTTGACCGCGGCGGCACTTCTGGCTGTTTTTTTCAGCATCTCTTACAAGGAGCGATGCATGTTTAAGACGATGTGTCACTTAAACATGTCTCAAGACATGAGCTCCGTCTAGCTTTTTTTTAAAACAAAAGCGCGATCATCTGAACGGCCTCTAAGACAGCATCATAACCATAAACAAATCCCATAAATGACTGGTTTGTAGCGCTCTACATAAACGATGTATTTTTTACCCAGTCGTTGGTGAAACCATTTATATGCTGGCCGATTCACAAATGAATCATTCAGACCAATTTGCAAAGTGTACATTTAATTACAACTATAGATGCAACTAAATGCATGGCAACTATAGATGCAACTAAATGCAGGCAACTATAGATGCAACTAAATGCATGACAACTATAGATGCAACTAAATGCATGACAACTATAGATGCAACTAAATGCAGGCAACTATAGATGCAAATAAATGCAGGCAACTATAGATGCAAATAATGCATGACAACTATAGATGCAAATAAATGCAGGCAACTATAGATGCAAATAATGCATGACAACTATAGATGCAACTAAATGCATGGCAACTATAGATGCAACTAAATGCATGACAACTATAGATGCAACTAAATGCATGACAACTATAGATGCAACTAAATGCATGACAACTATAGATGCAAATAAATGCAGGCAACTATAGATGCAACTAAATACATGACAACTATAGATGCAACTAAATGCATGGCAACTATAGATGCAACTAAATGCATGACAACTATAGATGCAACTAAATGCATGACAACTATAGATGCAACTAAATGCATGGCAACTATAGATGCAACTAAATGCATGGCAACTATAGATGCAACCAAATGCATGGCAACTATAGATGCAACTAAATGCATGTACTTTAAATGTAAGAAGAATGACTGTTTTAAAATTCCCAAATATTTCCAGGTTTTCCATGACCATGGAGACCCTATCTGAAGGCAGCAAGTATTGGCTGTGTTTGACGTTAGCCAAGCTAAAAACATGATACTCTAAAACAGAAATATTGGGTAAAATAGTCAAGGTTTAAGATTTAAATATTTTATCAATATTTTTCAGAATTGAATGAAATATTGCCAATTTTTTATTGCGATATTTATTTTTCACTGAGCTCGTCGCAATGCAGCCTGGGATTGCATTATCTAAGAATTTACCTAAAACAAGGTACCTTACAAGGCATAATAATTGCCTTAGCTTTGATGCCTTAAAATGTTACCTTGTAGGCAGCTGACTAGGTTTTGGAGCAGTTGCAGTGCAGTCCTGTTAGACAGGTGCTCTCAATCACTCCCTGAAGAATAACACGGGGATTTTTAATGCACATAATGTACATAATGCACCCTGTCAGCAGCCAGAGACATTGTCTTAAAACTCATTTCAACTCTAGACAATCACACAAAACACAAGTCACCAAAACCAAGACGATAAATCATTTCAACAGGATAAACATACTGTAAACCACACTACATCACAATGGCATGCTGGTTTTATTACCAAACACACATGAAATAAAAGAGTGGTTCCACTAAAAATAAAAGTGACTTTAAGAGTTGAATTCTACACTTTTGATGCTATTAATTACTTTACCCTCTGAAGTCCAATTATAATGTTAGTCAAGTTTACTTCTTCCAAGGGGGGTAACCAGAAGTACAGTAAAATAAACCACGATTTTAACATTGCTTACTTATTATATTCCGGTGCAATACATGTAAAGCTCAATGCAATCTCTTCTTTCTTTTAAACAAGAGACAAGTCAAAATTATTTTTAACATAAATGCCACAAATGCTGTCGATTGAGCTAAACTTGTATAGAACCTGGACTAACACTAGGCTTGACTCGTTATTTAATCCGACTGCCAAAATGGAGTGGTGGTGGTGTAATGGTCTAAAGCACATAACTGTTAATCAGACGGTCGCTGGTTCGATCCCCACAGCCACCACCATTGTGTCCTTGAGCAAGGCACTTAACTCCAGGTTGCTCCGGGGGGATTGTCCCTGTAATAAGGGCACTGTAAGTCGCTTTGGTTAAAAGCATCTGCCAAATGCATAAATGTAAATGTAAAATGCACCAAAAATATTATTGATTTAAAAAAGAAAAATTTGCTTTATTTTAAATCCGAGATGATAACTGGACGGCACTTGCTGTATTAGAATTAGAAATGCACATTGATAGGTTATCTGATAGAAATGTATAACTTTTTTTTTTCTAAATCTACCCTTGCATAAGGTGTACCATGTCACATATTAGATGTTAAATAGTAGGCAGCACTCGGTACCCTTTCACATGTATTGCACAGTATGCAAGTAGCCTTTTCCAAACATAGCCTACGTGTACATAGTGCATCACAAAAAATTACAAATCCGAAAAGAGCAAAAAACACAATGTGATTTTATGATGTGTCCCCTTTATAAGGATGAGCATTATGTTGAAACTATTAATCCTGACTTGCACTCTGCAGTTATGATAAAGAGTATTTTATTTGCTGTATATACGTTAATACTGTGACGGGCAGCCCACACACAAGGTCGTGCAATCCCCAGACAGAGGGGGTTAGTCTTACCCCTAAGCATACAAACCAGACCTGACAGTCCATAGGCATGTGAAACTCTGACCTGAGATCTACTGGTGTGATTACGATCAGTGCAAACAGAGTGCAAAAACATGATCCCAGATGAGAGTCTATACTGCTTTAAATAGAAGCCTGTAATTCTACAGAGAGGGTTTTATTACCAGTTTACTCAAACAGAACAGACTACACACAGACTGAATTGTCTGACCACTGATGCCCATCCGAGAGAGAGAGAGGAAATGCACAGTGTAATAAATGAAAAGCATGCCACACACGTATTATAGAGATCTAAAATTCAATTTTGACTAGTTAAAAGGCTCATTCTTGATATCAGCAATGGGATTACTGCCAATGGCAATGCTAACTCTTAATACCAATGATTACATTTGCACTAGTAAAAACGTTAATAGTTGATATACAAAATGACGTTATTATTGTAGAAATACCCATCCTTGATATCAAAAACGAAATTACGAAATTTTACGAAACTAGCAAAAAAAGCAATTTTTGATATCTGCAACTGCATTTTCACAAGTAGAATATAACAGTGATCTGTCGTTCACTTTAATCCAATTTTTACTAGTTAAATTATAATTTAACATATCAATAGTTACATTGTTACTGGTGCAAAATGCAAATGTTTATTTCTGAAATCAAAAATCGAATTTGTTATTTGGTTTTCACTAGTGGCAGTGCCACTTTCAGATATCTATAATGTTATTGTAATTGGTAAGAAAGCCTTTTATAATATATCTTAAATGTATTGATATCTGAAATACCAAATCTAACATTTTGAAATAAAAATAAATTAATAAAATGAAGATATTTTCACTAGTTGCTTTTCAGTTGTTGATATCAGGAATTAATATTTGAAATAAGTAAAAATTATTAAATATTCATATAAAAAATGACTAGTATGAAGTACATAGTTGATATGTGAAAATTAATAAACAGGAGTGAAATGACAGTATAAGTGAAACTACTTATAGACCGATATCAGTAATGTTGTCATTTTTATTTCAAGAATTAAATTTTTTACTAGTGCAACCCTGATACTGATATCAAAAATAAGCATTTTAACAAAAGCCAAATTTCATTTCCTACATGTGATTAAATGCCAAAAATCTTGCTTTCTCAAACATCACTAATAACATTTTTGTTTTGAAAGTGGGAGACAATTAAAAGTGTTTAACGGACAAATAGAAACATTAGCGAATAACTACAAAATAAATGTTTGGCACACTTCTCAAAAACACAAAAGATTTTCAGAAGGATATCTCAGCTCTGTAGGTCCATACAACGCAAGTGAATGGTGACCAGAAATTTGAAGCTTCAAAAAGCACAAAGGCAGCATAAAAGTAATTCATACGACTCCAGTGGTTTAATCCATGTCTTCTTAAATGATATAAACAATTTTGGGTGTCAACTGACCAAAATATAACTCTTTTTTTCACTGTAAAACTTGCCATTGCAGACTCTATGATTTCAAACTTGATTACACTTCTTAGTGTTTAATCAAGCCTATACTGATCACCAATGAGACTGATGATGGCAATATTTATAGTGAAAAAGGACTTATATTTGGTCTGTTCTCACCTAAAAATGACTGGATCACTTATTAAACAACTGGAGTCATATGGATTATTTTTATGCTGCCTTTATGGGTTTTTTGGAGCTTCAAAGTTCTGTGTTGTTTCTGAAAAAAGTCACCAAATTCATATGGCGTGCACACTTGCAGTGTCATAAAATATGCACGTGCACACCTCCGAACGAGGCCTGTCATGAACTGCTCGCTTTGCGTTCACCTAATGGGGGAACGTCTGGAATTGGACACATGAGTTGTCAGTGCTTATTTGCTTTAATATTGAAGGGCCTATTCGCTTAAATTACAGCTCAGCCAGTGAGGGCAGAACCTCTAGGGCTCTGTCTGTGATCTAGTGTCACATTTCTCCCTTTTATGTGTTTTTAATTTATCCTCACTTCAGTTATAGACAATCTGACCTTCTCCTGCACCCCAAAACCACCTACACTTTGATCTGTCAGTATATATAAAACACTATGTCGTACTCTATGATGTACTGCATAGAGAATATGGGTGCTTCAGGCATTTTTAACTTCTAGAAAGTCCACAAAATCTTGTTAACATCTTTTTTGATTATTTATCTTCTAACGATGTCCAACAGTGTATGTATATATGTGCATCACAGGAGATTTCTGTCATTTCTGTCATGATGGAAATGACATTTTTAACATATTTTTTTAAATAAAATGACCAACTCATTTGTCCTGATAAGGTTAATTTAATAGCTAACATTTTAAAATCCTAAATACACACAATAAAATCATGTTTTCACACTTTTTGCACAATTTGGCAAAATTGCAGCTTAATTGGAAATGACCAATAAACATATTCTGCATTTTACCTTGATTTTTCTTCGTTTCTTCAAACATAATTCGTCTCATATTTCGACTTTTATCAACTTGGTTTCTAACTTTTGAAAAAACTATATTAGGGGCAAAATTGTTTGGTATGGTTGAAATGACGCCACAACTGTGGGACGATAAATAAAACATATTAAATAGTCTATCAAAGTTTAAACATGCAATAATTTGTATTTTTTAATTATTCATTTTTACAGTTTAATATTGAAAGTCTGTATCTGGGACAAGGCTAAAATAATCAAATCTACCCATTAAAGGCAATAAAAATTTTTTAATAATAATAATAATAATAATAATAATAATAATAATAAAGGCCTGGTAAAACATTTCTAAGTAAGTTTTATTTCTATTTGGTTTATCTGTTAGACTGTTACAAAATATTGCCCGAAGTTGAAGAAACGCCCATATATGTTAATATATATATATGATGTTATATTATAGATATCTACAGGGTGGCCAAAAACAACTAAACAGGGCCACTGTGTCTGATCTCATATCTTAATAATGCATAAAGGCATTTGCTTGATTTGTGCCGCACTTCTTCGACTTTTTGTAAACAACAAAATGACGTCACTGTGACATCATCGGGAGCAGCAACTTGCGACAAATAAATAAAGAAGTCAATCATTTAGCTACATTTTCAGTCCTAGAAGTACGCTAAAAATCGTGCAAGTGCCTTAATGCATTATTAAGATATGAGCAATCAAACATAGTGGCCCTATTTTTAGGGGTGGGCACTCTGTACACATGTGTGAGTTATAGCCTATATGTGATTTATAAATAAATAAATAAATAAGTGTTATCTGTGGCAGCCTTACATTCATTAATAGCCATCAATACTCTTTACTTATGCACAGAGCTGAATGCACTATGAAAAATAGTTTCAGAGTAATATTTTTAACAACAGTTAAAAGAATGCATTGCTCATGCCAAACAGAAACCTGTTGGGCCCAGAAATAGAAACGCTCCTGAATTGAAGGAAACAGATCGCCGTTTAACGTTTCAAACGAGCCACCGCGATCTTGAATCACACTGACACATCTGGCTATTGAAGAGTAATCTTTGAGTGTTATTCATCTGTGACGAAAGAGTGATGATGTACAATTAATGTATTTGAAGTAAACGACTAAAGGTTTTCAGGGGCTTCCACAAATCAGATAAATTCTCTCGGTCCCTAACGACACCAGGGTTTATGAGTTTTACCCCCGTGGACGTGATAATGATGTTTTCTGGTGTTAAACTCAATCTGTGATGAGTGAAGAGATAAGTGTGGAAGTAACAAACACTTTGGCAACATCTATTGGATTGATTGTACAATTACACCACAGAGGCAAATCTCCAGTTCCACTTTTGGGAGGTAAAAATTGCTCTTCTTTATACAAACAAGCCCAGGAGTTGAAAAGCTAGAGAAGGGCTATAATGAGAGCTGATCTGTTTCTCCTGATGTCAACAAATTTAAAGGAATATTCCGGGTTCAATCCAAGTTAAGCTCCTGCATTTGTGGCATAATTGCCAAAGAAAAATCGAAAGTGGAGGTTACAGAGAGGCACTTACAATGAAAATACTGACCGTTTCTACAGTATAGCATGCTAACATGATTTTAGTTTGATAAAATTGTTTTCTGTGTAAAGTTATATCGAATTTTACCACTTCGTTGTCATGATATAAACATAAAATGGATGTAAAAACGACCATTTAGACAACTTTACAGCTCAAATAATACATTTCTGCCTTTAAACCCTTCAGAAATTGGCCCCATTCACTTCCATTATAACCACAATTATATATATATATATATATATATATATATATATATATATATATATATATATATATATATATACACGTATATATATATATATACACGTATATATATATATATATATTTATTTATTTATTTTTTTAAAGGAGGGCGATGCTGTCAATTGTGGACTCGTACTTAACCCGAAATATGCCTTTAAAAGTCAATGGAAAAAGAAAAAAAAACTAAATAAATAAGATTTTTGTTTAGAGCCATTCAAGTTTTCTGCATTCTGCATCATTGTCATGACAATTAAGTGCCCCTCCCCCTTATTCTCATTACCATAATGCAACAAAAACAATCTCATTCTCATTACGGTGGAAAAGAAAAATCATTTGCATTGTAAAGTACATCATCTTTAATGTATGCTTATTTAAATATATTGCTTATGCTTATACAGGGTTCCCACTCTTTTCAAGGGGCATCTCCAGGACCTTTTATTTGCATTTATATGCAATATTTAAGAAGGCTTACTGTTAATTGACCACAAATAATCGTGATTATGGCTGTTTTAAGGCTTTCACGATTAATTAACACAAAATGTCATACCTCATAAACCTCAAGTCATTTATTCATATTTAAATGGGAATTATATTATAAAATAGGGATATTTGTTTTCATTTAAGGCTTAAAAAAAACTAAAAATTGTAATTAGAAAACTAAAATATATAAAATATCCCTCTTTTTTTGGGCAAATTTAGTCTTGGTCCATTTTACATGTACACTATTGTTGTACAACAGTAGTTATTATATTATAAATATATTAAAGTAAATTACATCATATAAGTATAAGCACATTTAGATTTATGCATTTGGCAGACGCTTTTATCCAAAGGGACTTACAGTGCACTTATTACAGGGACAATCCCCCCGGAGCAACCTGGAGTTAAGTGCCTTGCTCAAAGACACAATAGTGGTGGCTGTGGGGATCAAACCAGCAACCTTCTGATTACCAGTTATGTGCTTTAGCCCACTACACCACCAGCGCTCCTAGTAGGCAATAGTAAAATATATATCTGTCCTACATTCTTCACTTACGCACGTTATTTTAAGGTTCTTCAATTAAACCCACAAGTCCTTATTTTGCATTAAAGAAGACCTCAAGATTCGATGTTTCTTAATTCTATCAACTCCACAGAAACACAGATTAAGCAGCATCTTCTCAGTGTCACTGCATGTCATTAACACTGTATGTATGACCCCCATTGGCCGAGAACATTTGGCATTACACAAACCAAATGAAAGTGGAGTGCTTTGTGTTCATTATCAAAACCCTCATTTATATTTTCATGGGAGTTTTGAGCAAACCGTCCATAGACAGCGTGTGCATCACAGCGCTTCTGAAGGGGTTAATCGTCACATGACTTTCAGGAGCTGCTCTCAGTGCGGTCCAGGGTGCGGCTCAGTGAGATGGTCGGAGTTAAATTGATTAATATATATATATATATATATATATATTTATATTTGCAAAAATTCCCTTAATTGGACTGTAAAATGCGATTGGAATTTGAAGTGCACAATGATCGCAGTTATCCCTTTTTCTCCCAATTTGGAACGCCCAATTCCCACTACCTAATTGGTCCTTGTGGTGGTATGGTTACTCACCGCAATCCGGGTGGCAGAGGACAAGTCGCAGTTGCCTCCGCTTCTGAGACCGTCAATCCGTGCATCTTATCTCGTGACTCGTCGTGCATGACACTACGGAGACTCTCAGCATGTGGAGGCTCATGCTACTTTCCACGATCCACACACAACTCACCACACACACCTCCACAAGGAGGTTACCTGATGTGACTCTACCCTCCCTAGCAACCGGGCCAATTTGGTTGCTAAGGAGACCTGGCTGGAGTCACTCAGCACACCCTGGATTTGAACTCGTGACTCCATGTTTTTAGACGATTATTTAATAATCATGACATAGTTAGAACAAAGAAAAAATCCTATTTTTCACGATATCAATACTTCAACTACTAAGTCGGAGCAAAGAAGAGATGACAGCAGATGGTCAGAGAATGTTCGTGACAGAGATTCGAGACAGAGACACCAATCCAGAGTCTCGATCGTTACCATGTTTTTGTAGATTAACAAAAACCATGTTAGCCACACGGTCAAGCGGTAATATTATACTTAAATATTTTCCAAGACCAATAATTATTTTCCAGGATATTTCGGTATTTTCCTCATTTTCCATGACTTGTTATGAACCCTGTTATGGCTGCTGTAGAGATCATTTACCTTGCAGGATGAAGCCAACAGAGAACCATCTTCCTTCCAGGCCAAACCCTGCAGCTGATCAGCGTGCTGCTCCAGTACTGCACACACACACACACACACACACACACACACACACATCAGAACATAGATGCATAACAATAAACATTCAAGGAAAGATATCAAACTCCATTTAGGATTCCAGTGTCAACATTCTCACACAGGAAAGCATGTGATGTCAATGAGGAATGCACACAGGAGCAGCATGAATGTGCGCACACACACACACACACACACACACACACACACACGCGTGTTGTTAGGGGGAGTGTGGTGACAGCACGCTGAGTGAAAGCTTATCGAACACAGCGGATCTCAAAGATCTCGTTCACATGGCATAAATCCTTGTTGTGCAAGAGAGTGAGAATAACACATCTCCACTGAAGCATAGTGAACGGAACAGGATGAGGGTGTGATGGTGAGATGTGAGGTTGGGGGAGCACCAGCAGGAGGCACCAGAGAGCAGCAGCCAATCATGAGCCAAAACTCTGTGGTGCTTCTGAGATGAAACCTTTACCTCAGCTGCTCCGCTTTAGACCCCAGATGCAGCCGTGGAAACCACCTGAGGCTCGGTACATCAAACAAAACGTTGCACACAAATAAATCAAACGTAGACAAAACAACAACATACAAACAAACAAGAAAGAAAGAGACATAAAAGACATAGACACAAAACACTTAGTGTACACTGACAAGCTCGGAGTGTAAACAACAGTAATCCCAGACGGTTGTTTTTAATCAGTGTTAATGCAGAAGGTGATTTACCTGTCAGGGCGGAGTCTCTCGTGGTGTCCCACACATGAACTCCTCTTGTGGATGCCACAGCGATCAGGCCTGAGGTCGTAGGGTGGAAGAGAACGATTTCCAATCGTCCGTCTCCCGGACTCAGAGTCACCTCAGGACTGCTCGGCTGATCCTGATCCGGATCACACACACGCCACAGTTTCACCTGTAAGACGAAAATAAGATATCCTGTTACAGTATTATCCAAGAGGAATCTCACACCATAAATAGAGAGAATCATTTGCACAGTCTTTTTACTTTCTCCACCTTTGAAAGCATTCGTCTTTCCTGATGATGTCATAAGGCTGCATGAGTGGGGGAATAATATCGGGTTTAATGACGTGATGCTCATTTTTCAGACTCGTTTACAGTTACTGAGTTTAACGTTTATTTGAGATTTTTCCTTTGGCATAAAGTCGAAAACGTCATGTGGTGTAACCATCACGCAGGTTAAAAGAAGGACCGCTTTAGACCTTCTTAAATGTGTCAAGTTTTGAAAAATGGACTAAAAATTATATATATATTAATGTTTAACTTTTGTATTCCAGCTGCGAGGAAAGTATTTTAAATGTATCGAATTTAGTGATGCGCCGAAAAGAAAATTCAGGATGCACTTGGCCGAAAAACGAACATTTTTAAATAGCTTTTTAATTTTTTATAATTGTATTAATATTATACTTTTTAATTAATTTCATGAATTTAACGAAGCTGAATTGAAAAACTAAAAATCAATAAAATTATCACACGTTTATTGAAAGTAACGCACCAAAATTGGACAGAAAAAATATTAAACCAATATTAAATATATTATTTTTTTATTCAGTTCTTTAACAATCAAATTTAACAGATTTTTAAAAAAAAATTACCAATTATCCAATAAATGTTACATTTTAGAAAACTCTAATGATATGCAAAACAGCAGTCAAGTAATGAACTTAGCAGCTCTAGATTAGCATCTAAGTTTAAATATGCTACACAGTCATTTTAATGAAAACAACAGGAAGAACACAGAACGGCAGAGGACCTCTATTCTGTTTATGTAAGCATTTATATACTATATGAATCGTCAGGTGGAGTCCAGCTGTGGCCTAAAGACCGAGTTCATCATCAACTTTATAAGTCTGTTCTGCTGAGCTGTCAAATCACACCTTTTATTTGAGAGGTAGAAAACCTCGACCTGAGTAACTGCACCATCTGTGAACATCTCAACATCTGTACGCTGCGTTTGCAGGGTAATATAACAATGGCTGCAGACACCTGTAAATGAACTCCTGTGTGTGTTTCATGTTGTGAAGGTGAACTACACTTTTAGATGGCAGAAAACCGAACACTATGTTTCAGGCTGCAGATTCAAAAGAATCGCCTCATAAGAGTCATTCATTCGGGTATCGGGCTACACTAGTTGTGCTCTATGTTTCAAGCTGAAGCAGATTCAAATGAACCGCCTCATAGAGTCATTCATTCGAGAATCGGACTACACTAGTTGTGTTCTGTGTTTCAAGCTGTAGTAGATTCAAAAGAATCATCTCATAAGAGTCATTCATTCGGGAATCGGACTACACTAGTTGTGTTCTGTGTTTCAAGCTGTAGTAGATTCAAAAGAATCATCTCATAAGAGTCATTCGTTCGGGAATCGGGCTACACTAGTTGTGTTCTGTGTTTCAAGCTGTAGTAGATTAAAAAAAAACGTCTCATAAGAGTCATTCATTCGGGAATCGGGCTACACTAGTTGTGCTCTATGTTTCAAGCTGAAGCAGATTCAAAAGAATCGCCTCATAGAGTCATTCATTCGGGTATCGGGCTACACTAGTTGTGCTCTATGTTTCAAGCTGAAGCAGATTCAAAAGAATCGCCTCATAGAGTCATTCATTCGGGTATCGGGCTACACTAGTTGTGCTCTATGTTTCAAGCTGAAGCAGATTCAAAAGAATCGCCTCATAGAGTCATTCATTCGGGAATCGGACTACACTAGTTGTGTTCTGTGTTTCAAGCTGTAGAAGATCAAAAGAATCGTCTCATAAGAGTCATTCATTCGGGAATCGGGCTACACTAGTTGTGCTCTATGTTTCAAGCTGTAGCAGATTCAAATGAACCGCCTCATAAGAGTCATTTGTTCGGGAATCGGGCTACACTAGGTGTGCTCTATGTTTCAGGCTGTAGAAGATCAAAAAAACCGTCTCATAAGAGTCATTCATTCGGGAATCGGGCTACACTAGTTGTGCTCTATGTTTCAAGCTGTAGCAGATTCAAAAAAAACGTCTCATAAGAGTCATTCATTCGGGAATCGGGCTACACTAGTTGTGCTCTATGTTTCAAGCTGTAGTTTGAAAAAGTCATGAAAATCATCCGATTCCAGCATTTAAAATAAAATGGTACTGCTTAAAAATATGAACCGGATATCAGTTCCCAACCCTATCTAGGAGTCGGGTTGCACAGGATAATAGCACTCAAATTTATGAACCAAAGTTGTGTTAAAAAGGTAACAGGTTGCTATAATGAGCACTTCAGAGGAAAAACTAGTTGCTGTATTTGCCATCTAACACCGAGACCTTGTTGACCAGACTCAAATACAGAACTGAAAATATCATGTTTTACTGTCTCATCTGCCGAGCAGGTTGCCAGGATGTAGTCATCGAATGGTGAGAAATCCAGATCAGTCACCAGGTCTGGGACAGGGAAAACGGGAAGAGAATTAGGACAAACTAATCTGGGTCACATGTATGCATGTTTATTTTTAGTGAACACCTTACAATGCATCTACCTGATGCAGTCAGTGCATTCAGACAGTGTTTTTAGTCATTATTTATTCTTTTCATGTCGTTCCAAACCTTTATGCTGTTGTTTATTCCAAGGAACGCCAAAAGAAAGGTTTTGAAGAATGTTCAAAATAATCATACCCTTCACTAGAGCCCACAAATCTCATTTGCACATTTGTTTATTTCCACCATGGCATCTTTAGCACTCACAGACCTACTGTAGCATAATGGCAACATTTGTTTAAAGCCATGGGTTACTTTCATGCTGCCTTTATGTCCTTTTTGGAGCTTCAAAGTTCTTGCCACCATTTACTTGCATTGTATGGACCTACAGAGCTGAGATAGTGTCCTAAAAATCTTTGTGTTCAGATGAACAGATGAAAGAAAGTCATACACATCTGGGATGGCATGAGGGTGAGTAAATGATGAGAGAATTTTCACTTTGAACTGTCATTGTATGGAAAAGAGCGGTGAGAACATTCTTCAGAATTTCTCCTTATGTGTTCAGGCATGCGGGTGATTTTTGGTGAACTATCCCTTTAATAGCTGGCCCAATACGATACAATATGACCTATCTTTGCACTTATTGAAAACACTTTATCTGTAATTGTTGGTGTAGAGGCGTTTCTTACCAGCGTGACATGGAATCTGGGTCACAATCCATTTCCCATCAGATCCAGGATTCACCGAAGACAGACCGACCATTCCACCTCCTTCAGAGCAAGAACAGAGAGCTTTTGGCTATCATTGCTGATCAGGGATCAGTTTAAGCATTCATTCTCATTCATTATCTGAGGTGTTTAGATGATACGGTGATAGTGAAGAACATACAAATTCCCACAGAATATGAACACACCTGACCAGCATGAGCTCGCTTGCTCAACAATAGGAGGGAACAGCATACAGACATCAGTTTAATACATTGAGTGAATCTGTTCTCACCAGCTTGATCTGTGTTGAAGGCCACAAGGCTGCAGCTGGATTTGATGTGGTTGCCCTGAGAAGAGAAGGAACCTCCTCGTACATTAGCGATCCAAGCCTGGACACAAACACGGGAGGGAAGAAACACTGTTAATCAACAACTGGAAGACTGTTGTTTCATTGAGTTCTGCAGGAACAGCAGTAAATGGGTTTTAAAGCTGCACTCATTAACTTGTACTTACAGTGACACCTAGTGGCTTGGATGTAACATTAATCAAAATCAGTAGTGTTCGGTTACAGACGCCATAGTAGAAATTCACTATTCACAGTCAGCTATGGTTAACTTTATCCGTAAGCAGAAATGTCCAATAACAGGGCGGTTACTGAGATTAAGCGAGTAGTATTCGGCTGGTTATGTGATTCCAACATGGCCGCCCCCATGTGCGGACCCTCTCCATGTAGAATAAAACAGCTTTTATAAGGATACTGATACGACTGGAGTCTTCACATCATAAGAGTGCTAAAGATTAAACACATATTTTTCAAAATGACAATTGTGCATATTATTTTTTTCCACCATTTCTTAATCTTTGTTATGTCTTTGTTATGAAAACAGTGATACAAATGACTTGCACAAAAAAGAAAATAAATTCACAGCATCAATTGAGAATGAGATAATAACCAAAAGGCAGCACTTGGTTACAAAAATAAAAAGAGATCAAATTAAACATACTGATGCCACTCAACTGAAAGTCTCATGTTGGTGTAAATGTTTCCAGTGAAAGTTTGACATCATCACAAACAGGAAACGGATAGAACGTAGCACTTTTGCAAGTCAACAGACAGACACGCGCACAGGCCCTTTCAGAAGCAGCACAAACTTAAGGAAGTGCAGCTGATATCCTGCAAAGCACAGCTGAACAATTTCAAACATCAGAATGTCAACAAGAAGCAACACGCAGGGGGTGAACGTGTTTGCGCAACTGTCATATAATAACCACGCTGAACAAAAGAGACATCAGACAGACCCCAGACAGCACACGTACATCTCTTGAGAGGTCTGTGTAAAGGGATCAATGGAAAGGAGGAGGCGAGAACCGGCTTGGCGATATAAATAATAGTTTAATGATAAACTTCAAAGAAGACACAAACACACACATGACGGACATGTCCGTTAACGATCTCTCTCTCCCGCACGATCCTCTGCAGTCGACCTTTATACCTCAGAGGCTTGATTAGCCTAATATGGGACCGGGTGTGTAGGATTACGACCCGGCCCCGCCCCTCGCCCCCCACCCTGCCACAGTCAACTTTAGATCTTTTCATCTGGAAAGCATCAGATTTACAAACATCTGAATCATAAACATCTCAAACGGCTAAATGTATTATTAAAAGTCACATCAGCTACATACTGGGGTACCTCAGGGCTCAGTCCTTGGGCCACTTCTGTTGTCTATATACACAACATGACCCATCATTCAAGCACATGGGTTCTCTTACAATTGCAACACCGATAACACACAGCTTTACTTGTCTTTTCAGCCCAACGGCACCGCGGTGATTGCTTGAATCTCGGCCTGTTTGGCAGACATCTCGGCCTGGATGAAGGAACGCCACCTGCAACTCAACCTAGCGAAAACTGAGCTCCTCGTCTTTCCAGCTAATGCTCCGTTGGAGCACAACATCACCACGGTTTAACTACAATAAAGCCTTCCAAAAGGTCCGAAATCTAGGGGTAACCATCGATAACCAACACAATTTCACAGACACACTCTACAATATCAGGAAGATAGGACCCTTCCTCTCTGAACATGCCACACAACTGCTCATTCAGTCACTTGTCATAACTAGACTGGACTACTGTAATGCTCTCATTGCAGGCCTTCCTGCATGCTGCAAATGATCCAGAATGCAGCAGCACGTCTGGTCTTCAATGAACCAAAGAGAGCACATGTTACACCACTCCTCGTCTCTCTCCACTGGCTGCCGGTTGATGCACTGTATAAAATGTAAGGCTCTGATGCTGGCATACAGAACAGTCACTGGGTCTGCTCCAGAGCTACGTTCCCACAAGAAGCCAGCGGTCAGCTAATAGGTGGCGGCTTGTTGTACTAACACAAAGAGGCACCAAATCTCTTTCCCGGACTTTCGGCTTCACTGAACGGCCACGTTGGTGGAATGACCTTCCCAACTCCATCTGTGAAATGTGTTCATTTCATTTGGTAGGTGTTTCTTTACAAAAACTATTATAACATTTATACAATGCATTTAAATAATAATAAAAAAAATACTAATTATAAATAAATCACTGTTTTTCTATATCTATGTTTTCATAATTATGATTGATATGTTGATGGTTTAAATTTGGTAAATATTGCCAATGCCGATTTTAACAAAAACCTATTAACCGATTTTGTCATCAGATCACTGTTTTGCTCAGGACTTATGTTTTTAAAATGTACATAGATGTAAAAACAAAAGGTTATTTCGTACTTCTAAAACAGTTTTGCACTTCTGTTCAAAACAACATAACTCACATTTAAAATGTTTGAACTGTATATAGTAAAACATCACTAATTTATATTGTGCAAACATATTATGTTACTTATTATGTAGTATGAAATGTCAAATACATCAAGAAAAATAAAAGTTACCAAAGGAACAAAACACCCTTTTAAGTTCTATTGTGGTGTAATGGATAATGGATATTTCCATCAAAACCGCTAGAGGGCGCCGCTTGCTTACACAATGCAGAATGGTTAGCTGACTGAAGCGCTGATTGCGGTCCATTTTTAAACGCTGTCTCGCACAAAACCATAATGTGATTTCAATCTTAACTCAATCAATCTCGCAGCGTTAACGGATACTATAACAGAGTCTCAGAAGTCTCAGTTTGCTGGTGTCGAAGCATTTTGGATGGTTTTACCTCATCATGTATAGGTAAGTGCCGCTTTCACGAATGTCACGTGTGTAACGACGGTTATTTCTCATTAATGTGAGAACGAGAAATAATAAAAATGTAATATTACATGTTCTTTGAAGTGCCAAACCTTCTCCATTATGTGGATATTATTACTTCTGGATTGTGCATTTGAATTCAGAGTTTTTACAAAGTAAAATAATTAAACATTTGTTTTTCATGTGGCCATTTTTATGCTTAAAACTGATATGCCGATGGTTTTACTCTGGTCAATAACGGGCCAATAAATATCTGATATATACAGTATATTTAATAAACAGTGTATATATATAAATATATATATATATATATATCACTTCCTGTATTAAATTCGATAGTATTATCCTTGTATTTCTCATTAAATGGTGCAATTACTTTTGGCACATACTGAACACATGTTTTTGTAGCATAACTTGCTTCACTTAGATTCTTTACGTTTTTGATTTTATTTAATTTGGTAGGCGTTTCTTTAAATTATACACAAAAAAACTATTATAAACTTAATACAATGCATTTAAATAATAATAAAAAAAATACTAATTATAAATAAATCATTGTTTTTCTATATCTATGTTTTCATAATTATGACTGATATGTTGATGGTTTAAATTTGGTCAATATTGGCCGATAAATATTGGTGGGCAATACATTGGTGTATCCAAAATATATATATATATATATGTGTGTGTATATTAGGGATGCACTGATATAATTTTTTTTGCCAATACCGATGCCGATATTTTGCCACTTACCTTATTTTGTCATTAGATCACTTTTTTGTTCAGGAATTATGTTTTTAAAACATAAAAAAATAAATATTTGTTCTAACCAAGTGTGCCGCACAAGCCCTCAAAAGTGAAGCCAAAACGTCTCGATCGCCCCCCGGTGACTGGTCCTAGTATAGGTCATAAACCCCGCCTCCCCATGTTATTCAACGGGACGTGAGACCAACTAAACAATTAAAATACACTTCACATATCTTTTTTCCAAAGATAGTTTCTGTCATTTACTGTCGTTTCTATCACTTGATGTCATTTCAAGTGTTTGTTTTCAAAATAAGTTTGTTTTTAGTTATTTGATACTATAAAAACGGTGCTGTGACATCATGATTGACAGCTGTGATTGACAGGTTCTCTGAGCGAAGTAGACACTGAAGCACCAACAGACTTTTTTTCGGGATATTCGGAGGACTGAGGAGATTGGAGCTTTAAATTTAATATCTACATTTCTATAATTAATTATTTCACACCGTCATAAGTCAAAAGTGCAGGGGCGTGTGCTTGCGATTGATTCAGCGAGGGTGAGGGCGGGGCCTT